>NC_134477.1:30115675-30150420 GCF_964194025.1 Convolutriloba macropyga
ACTGGTGTGAGACGTGTTGTCGGCTAATGGTCGCAGAGCTTCAAGCGATTCTGCAAGGTCGTTGCTGCTTTTGCACTTATTGAGTCTGATGAACTTCGGTTTCCTGTGGACAACTTAGAGATAGATATTGGAGAGCTTGTCACGAGTTAAGGGTGGGAAGTATTTACAGATCTTGGGGCTTTGTCTGTCGTTGTGAGGGATGTTTCTGTGTCGTTTTGTGTAGGGTAGTTGGTCGTTTGAAAAAATTTGGGCATTGGCCCGCCGCTATGTCAGATTCTGGTTCCCGGTCCCTCTGACTGTTAGAGTCTGCCAAAAGGTTCTGAGAACCTTCACGGAGACTAACTACGCTAACTCGGGGAGTCGCGGGCCAAAAACAGCAGCTATTGCAGGTCCAAGAGGTCGTCTTTTCTTTGATGTCTTTGCTTCGCTGCGTGCATCTAAGGTGGGACCATTCATGGCATAGACTGCATTGTACGCTGTGTGAATTGTGGTGGATCAGTTGTTTGCAGCAAATACAAGTCCGTTTCGTCATGATAGTAGAACAATAGAGGTGGTAAAGGCTGCTAGTTTCACAAATAGGTTGTCACAGAGAGATAGATTGTCACAGTGTGGGATAGTGGGCCGCAATGAAGGGCTTAGAAACTTAGCGCAAACTGAAAAACTCTGATAAACCTATAAAATATTTCCTTTCAATAAGTTTATCACAACTGACATCCAGTGAAAGACAGAAGGAGAAAGATGTCCTCGGGGAACGCTTCCATATGATTCATCAGGAAGGAAAAAAAGACTTTCGGATAAAAAATTTGATACTATTATCAAGGGCGTGAAATCGAAATGAGCAGTAATTGACTCACACTAGCCAACTTTCTGAAATCCAGTGAAAGACAGAAGGAGAAAGATGTCCTCGGGAAACGCTTCCATATGACTCACCAGGAAGGAAAAATGAAGACTTCCGGATAAAGAACTTGAAACTATATTATCAAGGGCGTGAAGTCGAAATGAGCAGTAATTGAACAACACTAGCCAACAGCTTGCTTCTCAATTGGCAGTCAATTTGCAGCTTGTCTTAATGTCAAGAATTGGTTAGAATGGTGACATCAGCATCAATTTCCTTCATATTTATAACTGAAACATGGCTCTCTGAAATCATTTTTGATTCAAAGTATTACTCGGATCTCATTTCAACGTTGTGGCACGTTCCGATCGCAGCAAATGGGAAAACGGAGGTGTTCTCATTGCTGCTTCTAATTGCATCCAAACACAAAATTAATGGATGTTAAATTACCACAATATCCTGTCTGTTGCGTGTGGTCTTCTAGATAGCATACCGTCGTTTTTCACATTGATATACAAACCCCCAGTCGGATCTCCATTTCACTTCAGCATCGAATTGCTCACTGATTGCCTAATTGAATACCTAGCGAAAATCAAACGTTTAGTCAGCAACTATTCGCCTACGACAACAGTTAATACTTATGTGCTCTGTGATTTTAATCTTCCCGGTATCAATTGGGAAACACTTACATCGATTAACTCTCAGGAAGTTTTTAGATTTACTTGACAAACTTAATTTGAATCAATTTGTTAGCGGTCCCACTCACAAAAGTCACAACACGTTGGATCTTATCTTGTCTAATGTGGATCAATTACCTGTATCAATTGGAACCAAACTTTTTTCCAATCATTACCCGATCTTCTTTTCTTGTAACCTCGATCTCATTGATGCTAAATTCAAATCAGGTTTTTCACGCTCGTCATTCAATGCGCAAGCTTTCAACTTTTATCTTTCTGAATTGTTCAAATTTCTAAGTTTTAACGATATGAAGAGTTTGGAATATAATGAGCACTGGTATTTTTATCTGCAAGAAAGTTTTAGTCAATGTGTTAAAATAAAAAGAGCTGAGCGACGTAATGCGACAATATTTTTCTCCTCGCATGCAATGCATCTCCTGAATCAGAAAGAGACTAACTGTCGTAAGCTTACAAAAAACTGGACACTTTTGCTCTCACTAAAACAAAGAACTTAATAAATCTCTGAACGAGTCGATTGAATTGGACAAGCAAATTTTCATTGAAAAATTCAACCTTTCATGTTCTTCTCACTGTTTTAGGCTGCTCAGAACACTTGGCTTCAGTAAGTCTTTACCTTCTGTTATGTCTTATAGCGGAGTGTCTGTCCTCTAGCTCTGAGATCGCAAATGGTTTTAATAATTTCTTTGGTTCCGTTTTTTCTCCCAAAATTAAATGGGCCAGCATCTTATGAATTTTTGCCAGAGTTTTGTATAGACAACGTTTTCAGAAACAGAGATAAGAACCTTATTATTGCGCTGTGAAGATTCGAGCTCTATGGGTGCTGATAATATTCCTTCATTCGTTCTTAGTGAGTGTGCGACTTTGTTATCTCTAGCAGTTCAACAACTCTTTTACTGGGTTACCAAAAATTGCACCTGGCCTTCTTTATGGAAGATATCGTATATTACGCCCTTACATGAAACGGGACCACTGAACTTGGTTGAAAACTATCGTCCAATAAGTATTTTATGTACTCTTTCGTTGGTATTCGAACGTATTTTGTTTGATTTTATTTATCTAAAGGTGAAGTTTTTAATTTGCAAACAGCAACACGGCTTCATGAAAATAAGGAGCACTTTAACTCAAATGATTGATTACTTAGATTTTGGTTATAAATCTCAAGACAATAGCTCTCCTGCACTTTCAGTTTATTTTGTCATCAGGGAGGCCTTTGACACTGTTCCTCATCACTTATTGCTGTCTAAACTTCAAGTTCTTGGCTTCTGTCCTGGTTTTATGGTGCTTTTTGAGTCTTATCTTCCTGATCCCTTACAGTGCGTCAAAATGAATGACACTTTCTCTCCCTTCTGGAATCTGACATCTGGTGTACCACAAGGCAGTGTCCTTGGACCACTTCTTTTTCTGTTATTTATCAATGATATGCCAAATCTCACATGGATCGTATTTTCTGTACGCTGATGATTTGAAAATTTTCACATGCTGCGAGTCACAACTTATACAACGAGACCTTAACGCCTTACAGCAGTGGTCAGTTTTAAATAGCTTGAGCTTTAATCCGCTAAATGTAAAATTTTACCTTTCAATTTTCACCGTTCGCAAGTATTAAAACTTGGTGAGACAGCACTGGATTATATTGAAGACCTGACTATATTGAAGACCTTGGCTTCACCATATCGAGTAATTTGAGCTGGCAGCGTCACATTGATACAAAATTAGCTAAAGGCAAAAAGATTTTCTATTTCATAAAGCGAAAAGTGCCAGCGGAAACTTTTCATGATCTCCACGATCTCAGCAAGGAGGAAATTTTTATTGTATCAAAGTCTCGTCCTCTCCGTCCTTCTTCACAGTTGTTCTGTATGGCAGCTTTCCGTAACCTATATGCGCAAGCTGGGGAAATTTCTATCAAAAGTTTTCAGATGGATTATTTCTGATCCCGATTACGTTTCTGCACTTCAGAGATTTTCTTTCTTACCAGTTTGCTACAAGAAGATTCAGTCAGATATGGTGCTGCTTTGGAAAATGATCAATAAACAAGCGGAGGTTGAGAGTGAAATACAAAATAGTTTTTTCAACACAAGGTCATTGACTCGTTTACTGTTTAGCGTGACATTGACTGTTTAGCGTGCCTAAAACGCAGAAAATTTGCTCTGAAGATAACTTTTTTGTCAGGGCCACCAGATGTGCAAATGAACTGCTAAAGCTAAATGTTATTAAATTCGATATGCCGCTGGGCATATTTCATACTAAAGTACATATTTTTCTAGTTGAAAAACTTAATCATTTTAACAATGATATCTCTTGTTCTTATTTTGCAATATGTTTTTGTAAAAATTGTCGCTCTTAATTTCTCTTGATGCCTGGACTAAATGATATCTTCACTCCTGTTTTGGAATTGAGTCTTTTACTACTACTACTTAAACTTTCGCTCCAGAGCAATTTTGAAAATTTAAATTTTAACCCCAACATAATTGTTTGATTGTTTTGGTACCAACCGGTCAGAAGACGTGTTTGCACCATCGTTGAAACATTCACCGTATAGTCCCTCAAAATGCGAGATATTTGTCCCAACTGTACGTCGTCTGGACGTTGTTGTTGATATAGCTGTTCGATAAAGTTAGAAGTCATGGGATCATATTCCTGCCAATCATAGTCGTCACGCCATTCCCAACAAACACTTGTAGAACCAGCACCACCAACTGCCATACTAAATCTGTAATTATTAGCTCCTTTTTATAGCCCAGTTAAGAAAATAGAATCTCTCTATTGTAGTTGCTTTAGAATAGACGCGGCTATGGATTATACTATGCTAGGGTTGGGGGCTATAATCTGAACCTCCAGGAAAACTTTTAAAGAGTAGATTACAAAATTTGCATTAAAAATGCTACGATGTCCTTACTCCAATGACAACCCTGTCAATATTGAAGATCGGTACTCAAGCTTCCACTCAAACTAGCAGTCACAACTCTATTTCAAAAGTAATGGTAGCTGTTACTGTCAAAAAGACAGTTCGGCAATGACAGTTCAGAAATAACATTTGAAACTGAAAAAACTCAAAACTCAAAAATGGTGAACCCTAAAATTTTTTGTTTTTTGGGACCGAAATTTTGTACACCCCCCCCCCCCCCCCGATTTTTGGAAGGGAAAACCCGAGGAACCCGTGGTTATAGCACACGCTTAGGGTAACCTCTAAGCTACTCATGGACCCAACGAACGTTATTGCATCAGACCCACACGTGTGTCTATTAGCACTTAACTTATTAAATAGTTTCAGTGTTTGTTTGAAAAGACCGTATTATTGAGAGACCTTTTCGTGAAAGGGATTTTAGAGGCCGGCATTTATGGTTTACATAATTGGTGCAAGCTCGCTGAATGCTACAATCAAAAGGATACCCTACAAATTCAGAAAGGAATTAGTTGGCAGAAGTTACAGTCTTGGAGGGCTCAGCTTCAACGAGAACGCTAACGACCCATTGAAGGTGTTACAAACTCTACAGAGAGGACAGGGTATGCCTGCCAGAAAACACAAAGTTATAAGTTGGCACGACGTTATCAGTAATTCGATAAACAAACATAAAAGCAACAACTACAGGGCCATAAGTGTTGAAAAGTTACTTGAAATACTGCGTGAATTCAGTCATCGAATCGAAGCCGTTGTGTATTGTAGACGTGAAGGAGCTTCTGACATTTTTCGCAAATTGTTGGAGAGCAAAATTAACATATTAGACGTTAAATCAAACATTCTATCCCATCGCAAGAGTAAAGATTTCAAAGTTTTAGACGACCTAAAACAAACCCGCCCGTCCACTGAACTTGAAGCCCGATTGCATCAACTGTTTGGCGGCACAGAAAGAACTTGAAAAGCCTTTACAAGAATGACAAGAAGAGGTCGAAACCGTGCAAGCCAAAGAAAAACAAGCCATCAAAGAAGGGGAGAGAGAGCGAAACGGAGGAAAGAAACAGCTCAACACGAGAATTTTGATTGTTTGTCTTGTTTGTTTTTTTTGGATTGCCGTCGCAACTTTAACTGGTAGGAAGGGGCTCTGACGATCTCTAAGTAGTACAGTTTTTCGATCTGTTTATCTTCCGTTATAAGCACGAGTGTGTTGTTTGATTTTGATTCTGTTTGAGTGCCTTCGCAACCTTAACTGGTAGGACGGGGCTCACAAGATTACGAAATTCTATAAATGCAAGTGCCTTCGCAAACTTAACTGGGGGCTTGTACTCTTACAACTTAAAGGGGCTTGTACTCTTGAACTCTTGAATTCTTTGAAAATGGGAGATAAAGCCACAACTCAATCAACGAAGTACCCATGTGGTGCCTGTAATCTTGAATGCAAAAATGGATCAGTTTCCTGTTTTAAATGTGGTGGCTGGTACCACGCCGGTGACTGTTCCGGCATTGCAACAAGTGTCCTTAGATGTCTGCAAAAAACTTCAGGGCTTATTTGATTGTGTTAAAACTGCGAAGAGAGTGGTAAAAAAACTTCTCAGAGATGGACCCGATGATATAAATGGAATCGGCAGTAAGCAAGCTGCATAAGAAAGCAGTTAAATGATCGACAACTGAATGAGAATATGCTTGAAAGCACAGTTCAGACATTCATTGATGAAAGAATGTTGCATATTGAACAAATGTTTGAGAACAAAATCAATTCATTCATTGAAAAACAGCAGCAGATACCAAGAGACATCATGGCAAAAAAGCAATGTAAAAATGCAATCAAATCAAGACATCGTGGCAAAAAGCAATGTATCGACTCCCATACCAAACATAAAGAAAGTAATGAAAGAAACTCTACAACAGCAGGAACAAGAAAAGGAGGACAATGAAAAACGGTAGAATAATCTGGTTTTATTTAATGTTCCAGAAAGCAATTTCGAAACCCCCAAGGAAAAAGAAAGTGAGGACCTACAAGTCTTTCATCAATTTTGCGAAGAGGTCTTAAGGATCGATCTAGATGAAAACCAAATAGAAAAATTTATACGAATTGGGAAAATTAGCAATGAAGGCTCACCAAAACCGAGACCGCTAAAAATTGTCCTTAAAGAGAAAAGGGAACAAAAAAAACATCTTTAGATCATTGCAAAATTTTAAGGAAGCAGATTCGACACTCCAACTGATCAGTGTTTCTCATGACTACTCAAGACAGACCCGCGAAAAAATAAATTCAATGATTGAGGAAGCTATAAGAAGGATGGACACGACTCAACAAATTACTGATACACAAACAATTAGGGGAACTGCAGGTCAGCTACAGGTTCAACAACGCCGCAGAAAAACGGTTTCAAACGCTGCTGCATCTGACTTCTGACTAAAATCTATCAATATCTTACTATGCAATGTAAGAAGCTTGATCTACTTGAACAGAAGAATTAAATTTTCTGACTATGTATACAGACTTGATTTCGACGTTTTACTTTTAGCTGAGACATGGCTCACTACTGAAATAAAAAGTCAGAAACTGTTCCTTCCCGGTTATGATATTATACAAGGCGATATACCAACTGAATCAGATGCCTCTTGTCACAGTGGTGTGCTGATAGTTGTGAAGAAAACAATCAAATCCGAGGAAATTAAAATGGCTGAATTAACCTTATCAGTTCAATCTTCACTTCGAGTTACGAAGTTAATTGGCCTAGAACCTTTTTACATCGCAGCTCTCTACAACCCTCTGGCGGGAAACAAATACCGGATATCTGTTGAGGATTTACAAAAGTTTTTCCGCTTCCTTGAGGAAACGTGCTCCAAGCGTCTCCTCTTATCCGGTGACTTCAATATGCCTCACACTAACTGGAGTACATATGATTCTGCAAACGAATATGAAAATCAGTTTGCTTCGCTTCTGTTTGTTCTATATGATTTTAAAACTATACATCAATTTCAATACAACAAAGAAAAAAGCTGTCTTGATCTTGTGTTGTGCAATGAAGATCCAATCGTCAATGATACAAGTTTGTGCGGAAATCTTTCTCGGTTTTCAGACCATTTTCCCTCACGATTAATGTGTCCATTAATAGTAAAGTTTCAGAAAATTCATTAACGAGATACTTTAGCTCCTGCAATTGTGATTTTGATGCGTTAAATGAGGCTATTATTGCCAACCCATTCAAGCTTTACTGCTATAGCAATTTGGAAGTTAACACGAATCTCTGGTATGAATGGATACTTATACTGATCGAAATACACATTCCTTTTCGAACAAAAAATAGACAACTACCGCCTCCATGGATATCAGCACACACATCCCATCACGTGAACAAGATTAAAACTGAGCGAAGAAAACTATTGAAAAGGGGACTCTGTACGTCTGAAAAACTGAAAAAGCTCACTGAGAAATGTGCTCAATTGCAAATAAACGATAGAGTCGATCACGAACAGAAGTTTTTTGCCAGCAGACACAATGGACGAACATACCGTTATTTGAAAAGCCTGAAAAAGCATAGTCTACCACCAGTAATAAAATCTGAAAACTTGAGAAAGGAAGCTACCACAGACCTCGAGAAAGCAAACCTTTTCATTAATTACTTTGATGCGGTAGTGACTGATGACGGTTATGAATACTTCGAACCAAGCGAACAACATAATTTTGGGGAAAATGACATCTCAATTACCGAAGATTTAATCAAAACAGAGCTGAAGTCACTTAACATCTCGAAGAGCAGAGGTCAATATTCGACACCACCAATATTGTTTAAAAGATGCGGGGATCAATAGCTACGTCCCTTAAAAGTTTGTTCTGTAATATCAAGCGATTAGGCAAATTGCCATCTGCTTGGAAGACTGGTGTTGTCAGTCCGATATACAAAAATCGTGACAAAAGAGAAGTTTCGAACTATAGGCCAGTTACTCTATTAAAAATTGTCGCGAAATCATTTGAAAAATTTATCTTTGCACCACTTTACACTGCGTTTCATGATCGTATAAGCAATTTCCAATTTGGGTTTAGGCCAAGACGTTCTGTTGTACTACAATTACTATACAGTTTATCTCATATTTACTCACACTTGAACTCGAGAGACTCTGTTAATTTATTTATTTTATTTGATTTCTCCAAAGCGTTTGACAAAATAAAACATTGTATCATGATGAAAAAGTTACTCCAAATTCCCATCTCCAAGGCTTCATTCGAACTGATATAAGACTATTTATTAGGAAGAAGACAGAAAGTGCGAATAGGTGACCAGTTATCAAATGAGCGAGCTGTAACATCTGGAGTACCACAGGGATCGGTATTGGGACCATTATTCTTCCTGGTATAAATAAACGATCTCTACAATGCTGTTTTCTCATCGTTAGCCTTACTATTTGCTGATGATTTAAAACTGCTATTCAATGGGAGACCTGAACAAGAATCCTTAGAAAAACTTCAAACCAACCTACAAGCTCTTCACAACTGGAGTGTGCAAAACCATCTACTATTTAATTTGAAAAAAATTTCCATAAGCAAATTTCAGTACGGTAGAAATAAGAACACCCTAGAAAATTTTTGTTTTTTTATGCATGCAAGAAATTTAAACCACAAAAGCCTTGTTCATGACGTTTGCCTGTTCATAGATGAATCACTAAACTGGAACGAGCATGGTGAAGTAAGAGTTGGAATGGCCAGAAAATAATTCTTTCGGTTGAGAAGAAGTAAGTCCCCGATCATTTGCACCAAGAGTAAAGCCGAACTATACCGCTCAATGATATCAATATCGAATGCTGGGAAATAAGAAAAACGAATTTCGAAATCATTGAAAAATTCAATAAAAAGGTTCTGAAGTGGATTTGCGAAAATATAGACTACAAGGATGCTTTGGTCAAATCAAACTTATTTTTCGAAAGAGTTCAACATCGCCAACAGCGGTAGAAGGAGACGGGTTGTGCTTCCAGACCCTAGATATGAAATGCAGAGGCAAAAATTCTGGTATAGGACTGAATTCAGAATAAACGTCGTGCAAAGAGCTCTTGATTTCTTTAACCCGAAGAATCTGAAGAACAAATTTATTGAATACATGTGGAGTTTTTTGAATAGGCATTGGACTGAAAACAATCCCTGTACTTGGATACTTTTTTTTTATGTACAAGCTGTCGTGCCAACCCTAGATTGTAAACGCGGGGTGTGATTCCCCAGTGGCATATCCACGAAGTCATAATAATAATAATAATAATAATAATAATTATAATAATAATAATAATAATAATAATAATAATAATAATAATAATAATAATAATATGGTGCAAAATTGGTATTTTTGATATATTGTTATTTATTGTCCAAATTTCTTAAGTCGTTTATTTTATGGTACTTTAGGTGATCATGAAAGGTCAAATACCGTACATTCGAGGTATTTAGAGCTGCGTAAGAACCCTCCGTGCTTGTGTCAACGAAAGTAAATATTGCAGTTATTTGACATTTACTATGTAAACAATAACCTTTTAGAACAACAACAAGAACAGTACAAATCTTCGATTCAATTTGGTGGACCAGAACGAAATTTCTACGATGGCAAGCAAAAGCCCCAGTAGACACTGGAAAACAGTTGATTGGAAGACGAGTGATCAACTGAATACGTTAGAGAAAGAGCAAGCTGACCTACTCAAATTGTTCTCCAGACACCTCACCGAACTAGAAGGCTATCTGACACAAAAGAAAACAATGGCAGCTGAAAGTCCCTATCGATGCTTCTTCAATACGCACGACAGTTTAGAAGACAACAGAAAGCAGCTGAAGTTACTTTTAAAACCAAAATAATTAGAAGCTTTTGACAATGACACCAAGGGTATCGATATTACAAGTCAGTTAAAGCTGCTTGCCCAATTTTGAGTGAATTATCGAATTTGGAAAAGAAGTTGAAAAAAGAAAACTCAATTGATTATGAAGAACAGACAATGTGTGATCAGGTGGAACGGATAGAAGAAAAACCAGATGAGATCTACGCGGAATCAATGCGAATGATGAAAGAAATTGCTCCCGAGAGCTTGAGGATATCAGCGACATTAGGAGTCACTATTGGGACCTGTTCAAGCTGTACAGGCACTGTAAGGACTGTGGCAATCAAACATCTATAGTGTCATCCACTTTGACTGTTGATAGGGAACCAAACGTGACTGTAGTTGATAAAGGAAATGGGTAAATAGATAACGCTGAAGCGAACGTCGAGGTCTCTTCCAGGCATTCTGATACTCATGGAAGCAGAAAAGAACCCAGTATCACCAACTCGCGATCATCAAGAAAGCGGCGGATCTCCAAAGACTAAGAGTTAAAAAACAATCTGAGCAACAACTGCGAGAGCGGCAATTGGAGTTAGACTAGGAGCGTGGGGAATACAACTATTTCGGCAACAACAAGAGGACGAATTACTTTTGCGACAGAAAGAGCGAGAGCTCAAAAACAAAAGGAAATAAGCTGAAGCCGACAAAGAACAAAGGCGCATGGAAATTGAACTAACAAAAGGAACTTCACGAGCATCTGGTTCGCATGCAGCTGACTTAGAAAATGTTGCATTAAGACGCAAGCTTCAAAGACCTGCAGGCTGGGCAAATTAGGTAGCCAAACAGTCTGGCCCTAGTCGGCCACTCTCTCCTAATGTGGTGATCGACACTCCTAAGAATGTCACACAAGACAGAGTTGACAAACGTTTCAGTGTCTACCTTGAAACATCCCCGCTGTTTCAACTGGGTACAGGACTTTGCTCAACGCAACTGCAAGATTCAAGCATTCTCAAGAAACCAAAAATTCCTAAATCAATTGGGGTAACAGAACCACAGACTTTTTTGCCCCAGACGACGTTCCAGCAACAAAAACCGTCAATGTTTCCAAACAGACAGCGAAGTCAAAGTACCTAGCACAACTCTCGCAATAGATCGATAGAATGCCAAAACCAAACAACAGCGAGCCAAACTACCCCACAAATGAATTACCAACCGATTGGTGATCCAAGAAGGTTAATAAAACTCATGCTCACGGAGTTCTCACCCTTTGGAGGTGACACGAGTGGGCAGAGCTTTTGGATGTCATTGTGCATCAAAACCGGCTGAACGATACTCAGAAGATGCAGTGTCTGAAAATAAGCATCAGCGAGCAGGCGATGGCTGCAATTTCTGGATTAGCTTTCATCTCACAGGCATATTATATAGCCTGGGACTTTCTCTGCAAGATTTTTAGCAGACCCAGAGTCATAGTTGAATCTCAACTCAAGAAGATACACACACTTGCTCCAGTCAGACACGACGACTCAAATGGCATTGCTCGTTTTGCTAACGTAGTCACAAATACAGTTAACGTTTTGACTCAACTTGGGTTTCGGCATGTTCTGGAATCGGAGGGAGTTCTGAGTTCAGCAATCTAAAAATTTTCCCCTCAACTTAAAGAGCACTGGCTACGTCGCCTACAATATCATGGCTTACTATCAGCAAACTTGATCGTTTTCAAAAACTGGTAGGAATTAACTGCTTTCATACATAAAGACTTGTTAGCCCCAACAAAATCCAAGTTTCGAAATCGCAAGAAACCAAAAACAAGTACTTTTTCATTTAACGCTGATGATCCTACCAAACCAAAGATTTCAGAATGCCCTTTCAAAGATGAACAGCACGATATACGGAGTTGTGAGTAACTCAAATTATTGAAGCTGAACTGAATTGGAATGTAGACACGGATAATCTCATAGTCTGTCGTGGAACTGAACAAGAAGTTTCAGCAAAATCAACTCAGAGAATTGTCCTATCCTTTGTCTCAACAGTTTCCGAACCTCTTGGGATAAGTTCACCTTTCACGAAAAAAATGCGGTTTCTACTCGAAAGCATTTGGGCAGCAATGGGACAACCTTGGGCGAAACAGTTGTCGAACATTCAAAACTATTCAGTGACTGGTACTCTGAGTTGAGAGAAATAAGGACAATGTCAGTAAATCGACTTTATTTCGAAAATGGGTGTTCAAACCTCAGACTTCACATTTTCACAGACGCGTCAGAAGAAGCAATTTGCAGCGTGGCATATCTGCGAGACGAAGCAACGTTAAGGCTCCCTTATGTGGTAGGTAAATGTCGTGTAGCACCTTTCAGACACACGACGATAACGAAGTTAGAACTTCAAGCGGCAGCATGCGGAATTCGTCACCGGACGCAGATATTGAGAGAACATGATGTCAGAATTGACAAAATTTGAAGTTGAACCGAATCATCAACGGTCTTACAGTGGTTAAAGTCAGCTCACAAGAAACAGTAAGTGTTTGTTGCCAACAGGGCAGCGGAAATGATGGATCAAGGGATGCATGGAGACTCTTCCATGGATCAATGGAGAGATGTCAAAGGAGTTGAAAACCCTGCAGATATTGGCACAAGAGGGATGTCAATCGAAGACTTCAAGAACTCCGGGTGGTTGAACGGGCCGCATTGCTCCAGACAGATGAAGAAAAGCGGCCAACGCTGTGGTGATAAGAGGACGATGCTGGAGCTGAGCAAGCTACCAGTACTCTAGCCACAGAAACCACACTAGACCAACTATTAGACTAACTATTTCGTTTTCTTTTTTTCGATTTGATCAAAACGAAAGCTTCCTAAATATTTCGTCTAAGGAAATCTCAAAACCACTGAACATTGCCTATTTGTCACCCTTCAAAGAAGAAGATGGAAAAATTTGAGCGAAAGGTCGACTGAAACATTCGAATCTCGATAACAATGCCAAATATCCACTATTACTGGCAGCAAAACATCCAGTCGTACATCTTCAGTTGGAAAGAGTGCATCGTGACAACCTACACGAGGGCACAGAATACGTAAAAAACATGCTCCAACAAGAGTGCTGGATCATTGAATAAAGGAATGCATCTCGGAAAATACAGTAGTGATGTGTAAAATGCAGACACAGAAACGCCAACCCAATTCATCCATCGATGGCTGACCTAGCCCGAAAACGACTTGATGAAGATGTGTTCCCATTCACCCATTCTGGAGTCGATTACTTTGGATCATATGAAATTAGATTGCTGCGACGTACCTTGAAAAGATGGTGCTGCCTCCTCACTTGTTTATCAACCAGAGCAGTACACATCAAAGTGGCACAATCATTGGACACCGAGTCATGTCTAGCTGCAGTGACGAGGTTCATTGCAAGACGTAGCTACCCGAACAACACCATCAGTGACAACGGAACAAATTTTGTTGGAGCAGCCAAAGTGCTGAAAGCATTCTTGAACAAGTGAGACAAAATTAAGATTGACAGTGGCTTAGCACATAAAAAGATTATTTGGAAATTCAACCCACTGGGAGCTCCACACTTTGGTGGAATCTGGGGGAGACTGGCTCAAAGTTGCAAGAAAGTCATGATTGCAATCTTGGACAATCAAAGCCTCACTCACGAGGTAATCAGCTCCACAATGTGTCTTGTACAGCAATCACTCAACGCAAGACCCTTGACAGCAAAGAGTGATGACCCTGAAGACCTGACAGCACTTACACCAATGCTTTCATGCTAGGACAAATAAACACAGGTGCACCATTTTTGCCATCCTATGAACCCAAACATGGCCCGAGAAAGTTATTCAAAACGGCTCAAGCATATGCCGACATGATTTTGAAAAGATGGAATTGCGAATACCTTCCACAATGTAACCAGAGATCGAATTGGTCAAAAGATCATGTGCGAAACTTGAAAGACGGTAAGCTTGTTTGTTTAGTAGATGACTCTGTTAAACTCGGTGAGTACAAACTGGGAGGATTCTTTGAGATCTTCACTGGCAACAACGATTTTTGTGAGATCATCAAGGGTCAAAACAGCACATAGAGAGGTAAGCAGGCCAGTCGTGAAGTTAGCGCAAGTTTTCTACGATGGTGTTTCCGAGATCGAAAACAGCTCCGGAGATCTTGGCGCCACTTCAAATCAGCAGCACAAGCCATCAGACAGCAGGTAATAGCCTTTGGAACTGAAAAACTTAGATTTTGTCAAAACTCAAAACCATTGAACATTGCCTATTTGTCACCCTTCAAAGAAGAAGATGGAAAAATTTGAGCGAAAGGTCGACTGAAACATTCGAATCTCGATAACAATGCCAAATATCCACTATTACTGGCAGCAAAACATCCAGTCGTACATCTTCAGTTGGAAAGAGTGCATCGTGACAACCTACACGAGGGCACAGAATACGTAAAAAACATGCTCCAACAAGAGTGCTGGATCATTGAATAAAGGAATGCATCTCGGAAAATACAGTAGTGATGTGTAAAATGCAGACACAGAAACGCCAACCCAATTCATCCATCGATGGCTGACCTAGCCCGAAAACGACTTGATGAAGATGTGTTCCCATTCACCCATTCTGGAGTCGATTACTTTGGATCATATGAAATTAGATTGCTGCGACGTACCTTGAAAAGATGGTGCTGCCTCCTCACTTGTTTATCAACCAGAGCAGTACACATCAAAGTGGCACAATCATTGGACACCGAGTCATGTCTAGCTGCAGTGACGAGGTTCATTGCAAGACGTAGCTACCCGAACAACACCATCAGTGACAACGGAACAAATTTTGTTGGAGCAACCAAAGTGCTGAAAGCATTCTTGAACAAGTGAGACAAAACTAAGATTGACAGTGGCTTAGCACATAAAAAGATTGTTTGGAAACTCAACCCACCGGGAGCTCCACACTTTGGTGAAATCTGGGGGAGACTGGCTCAAAGTTGCAAGAAAGTCATGATTGCAATCTTGGACAATCAAAGCCTCACTCACGAGGTAATCAGCTCCACAATGTGTCTTGTACAGCAATCACTCAACGCAAGACCCTTGACAGCAAAAAGTGATGACCCTGAAGACCTGACAGCACTTACACCAATGCTTTCATGCTAGGACAAATAAACACAGGTGCACCATTTTTGCCATCCTATGAACCCAAACATGGCCCGAGAAAGTTATTCAAAACGGCTCAAGCATATGCCGACATGATTTTGAAAAGATGGAATTGCGAATACCTTCCACAATGTAACCAGAGATCGAAGTGGTCAAAAGATCATGTGCGAAACCTGAAAGACGGTAAGCTTGTTTGTTTAGTAGATGACTCTGTTAAACTCGGTGAGTACAAACTGGGAGGATTCTTTGAGATCTTCACTGGCACCAACGATTTTTGTGAGATCATCAAGGGTCAAAACAGCACATAGAGAGGTAAGCAGGCCAGTCGTGAAGTTAGCGCAAGTTTTCTACGATGGTGTTTCCGAGATCGAAAACAGCTCCGGAGATCTTGGCGCCACTTCAAATCAGCAGCACAAGCCATCAGACAGCAGGTAATAGCCTTTGGAACTGAAAAACTTAGTTTTTGTTAAAACTCAAAAGTGGTCAAAACTGAAAATTTCTACAAGTTGGTACCAAAATTTTGTACATCCCCGATTTTAATAAAGGATAATTTGAGGAACCCGAGGTTATACCACACAGCTAGGGTAAGTTCTAAGCTACCCATGGACCCAACAAACGTTATTTCATCAGACCAAAAAGTGTTGCTATTTGCACTTATATGGCGCAAAATTGGCATTTTTGATGTTTTGTTATTTATTGTTAAGTTTCTTAAGTTGTTTACTTTATGATACTTTAGCTGTTCAAGAAAAGTCAAATACCGTACATTCGAGGTATTTATAGCTGCGTAAAAAACATCCGTGCTTGTGTCAACAAAAGTAATTTAGCAGTAATTTGACATTTACTATGTAAACAATGACCTAAATCACTTTCTTGATTAACCGGTAAGAAACAAGTGACAATGATTTTATAAAGGACAATTATCTGATAATTTACTTTAAACGAACTGTTTCAATTGTGAAGCCTAATTGTATTTAGAACCCTTAGAAACTGTTATACAGAGCAGTTGGCTATCAGATTGGACTAAAACTTGATTCTTCAACAACTTTAGTCTTTTTGCTAACATTTGTTGGATCTTAAGATCTTGCAAGTTTAAGTTAGTTGAGCTTACTTGACAAGAAATTGGCAAGATTACTAACACTTTTTGAAGCCTTTCAAACTTCAGCACGAGATTGAACATAGATTATCACTAAGGTTTTGCTTAACTTCAATCAATATTAATAAAGTTACAGTCCTATAAATACGTCCAAGCGACTAATTGTTTCGACGAGACTGTCATTCAATTGAACCCTGTGAGGAAACAGGACGGCGTAAAATTTGAGAACCAGGCTGTGATATATCGGTTCCGCTGAGACTCTTGAACAGTGGCAACACTTAGAGTAAAAACTTTTGAAGAAAGCCTAAGTGCTGAGAATGAGATGAGCTCTGGGGAACAAAAACATTAAAACAAAGATACCCTGACGGTCTGAAACAGCAAGGCTGTTGAATCTGAAAAATTTAACTGGTATCAAATTGAATGTCAAAATATAAGTCAGTCAATTAGTAGTAAAAGACGCTTCAAAGATCAAAGCTCTCAGGTTGATTGAGGGGTCGGTAGTTGAAATTGTTGACGGTTGCCGCGTTCTAAGATCTGTAATAGGCAGTGAGAAAACCTGCGACACATTTAAAGCAACCACAGCTGGGAAATATGCCAATTTGTTGGAACAATTAGTGCAAATAGCAAAACCTTCCCTTCAAAACGCTTACATATACATCACAAGAATTATATTTCGTGTCTAGGACAACGCCAAAGTCAAAGAATATCTTCACAGACACGGAAATGAACATTCAAACGCACGTCATACCGTCATTCTTCTGCTCTCCAGTGTCTCAATCCGCAAGTCGATTGTATTGGCTGCCAACCCGGGATGGCGGACTTAACATCAAGGAGCCAATAGCATACGAATCAGATTACGCCACTTCGATGACGGCATGCGCTCATCTTGAAGATGAGGATTGAACAAATGCTCATCTAACCCGCACGCCTGAATGAAATTGGATCGCGTAAGAAAGATCGGATCTTTTCCGTTTGTGCCCCCCCCCACCCACAGCTCAGTGGGCGCATATTATTTGCTCCACCTAAGACGCACATGCCATATTTTTAATTTATGATTTACTAGCTAATGGCACGTTCTCTGTAACTGGGAGGCGCAAAACGTACAAGGGGTCACAACTAGAAAATGATCCAAAGGATCTTATGCAAGGCCTGCAGACCGAGCAACGCCACGTAATAGAAATGTTTTCGCAAAAAGAAGCCTCGAGCTGGCTCAAAGCTCTACCGAAAAAAAATTACAGTTTCACGCTAACCATGTCCAAATTTGGAGACAAGAATTGCGCTAGATATAACATCGAGGCCAAAAACGCAACACTTAACTGTTCATTTTGTGAAAAGAGGATTCTAATACATGCTCTCCACTGCCTGAATGGTGGGTATACACACATGAGACACAACTAGAAAAAGGACACATTTCTGAGATCAAATTGAAGTTGAGCCAACTCTTCAGTTGATTCAAAACTAGTCCTTCATACACAAAGCTAATAGCACTGATGAAATTGCTTGACTATGCATTGAAGCAAATTGCCTATGAGGGTCCAGGTTCAGCGGTTGTTTCTTCAAAGCGAAGAAGAGTAACTTCGTTCCGCTCATGTTTTCCTGCATGGGGGACGCTGGACCGCCTACAATGCACACTATAAAACAACTAGCTAGCAAAATTGCTGAACAGAAAGAATAATCATACACTGACGACATAACATACATACGCACGAGAATAAGTTTTTGACCACCTGCGCAGCGCTATCATATGCCTCAGATGGTGCCAAGGTTCCAAACAGCCGACTGACATTGGTAGTTCATGTAATGTCACAACGTAGGAGGGCAGACTAGATTCATAAAAATTAGCTTATATAATAATTAAATTCTCATGACACAGCTCTAAACAGTTAGAGTGCCTTGTCTTTAAAATTATATACGATGCAGTGATGTCTAATTTTATATAGAAGTTTAATTCTCATAATTGAATTGAGATCTTTTCAATTGTAAATAGAAAATTTTCAAATTACATTTTAGCAGATAGTGCTGGATATATCCAAAACTTTTTTGAAAAATTTTTACAAATGACTGAGCTCATTAATCACTTAAGGAGAATAAAACGTTAGAAACCGTTGAGCCGTAATTCATGAACCTTGTAGAGGATGAACTACTGATTGCTTTGTTTCTTCACAACGACTGACTTACTCTGAGCAAAGGAAGCAGCTGCGAAGAAGAGCAAAGCTGTTTTTTGTCCATATGACGGAGATAAATTCAGCGTACGGTTTATTATAATTTTCGATGATTTTAGCAGCAATCTGTTTGAGATCTTTGGTAGCAGTATGTCTCTTAATATCAGTGCAGGCAAGCACTAGCAGGTTGAACATGACACTCTCTACGTTAATCACGCGCCTTTCACATTTCGAGTTTAATAGACTGTGATACTTGCATGCATATGGCAAGATTTTTGGACAAATGTTTGCCTGTGATTTTAGGATCGTAACATAAAATGTTCTGCCGATGGATTTAACAAAATTGTAATGTAAAGGAAAAATAAAAGGTGAGGCCCTCATTATCCCGACGAAAGCCAGGCAGCGCAGTGACGAAACCCTAACCCTCTACACTAACTAACCTCTACACTAACTATCCTCTACACGAACTCCAACAGTCTGAGAACTCTTCAGTTCAATTTAAATCGTGGTACACTCGCGCAGCAACAAAAAGCGAATCATCTGTCGCGATGAAACAAAAAACTCTCCTATATAATAGGCTTAACAGATATACGAAGTTCAAACAGTAACCTACTGTCTACCAGATGTTAAGATCTTAAATCAGCATAGATCTCAAAAAGGAATTACTTCTCACCGTAAAAAGAATTGATATTCTCTCACAAAAAGTTGTTCTTTCAAAATTTCAAGAATTGAGAAAAGTGACGATAATCAAGCTAGCTCCCAAGACCAAAGAGTAACGAAATTTCTGCAAAACAAATTTGTAAGTTCAATATTTTATTCCTTGTTTCTCAGCAGTCGTGATGTCCTTCTGAAGCAAGTTAGTGCGACGACCGGATTTTACCGAACCGTTTCATAATTTCAATTCCTCGAATATGTGTTAAATTCTAAAAGCTGGTGCGGACCAAAAAAAAATCAAGCTCTGGTTCAAAGGATTAGATTTTGCTATTCTTAGAATCTGATTAGGAAGTGAGAAATGGAAAGTTTTGTGTGCGTATCACTGTCTCAGGACGATGTTAGATGGTTGAAAACATCAAAGAATTTTTTGGATTTGTGATGCCTTTCAACAGTGAAGACTTTGTCTGTAAAACGACGACAGGTCTCAGCTTCTATAGTTTAATAGAAATGACCTTCCGAATGTTGATATCATTGAAGACAGGTTTTTTAGTTGAAAACAATTTTAAATGGCAGAGTCATATTGACATGAAACTCACCAAATGCAAACAGTTTTTCAAATTTTTAATGTAAAATCTCTTTTAACAACCTCCGTGAAGAAAAAATTCCTTCTATACCATTACCTCATTTTGTCTATTCTCCTATAAGGTTCATCTGTTTGGAATCTTTCTACTTCATGTTTGCAAAATTTTTGAAAATTTTAACTGAACCTTTTTTATGGGTTAGTTCGAACAGAGATTACACTTCAGCTCTCCAAAAACTTGGTTTTCTGGTATTAAGTTACGAACGGAGAGAATTCAAAGTGTTAGTCCTAATAGATCAAAGTATTTAATAAGGTTGAGCGTGACCAGAAAGTTATCCTCCTTTGGAATGTGTGTCATCTCTTCTACTTCTTAACGTGCCCAAAACCCATAAGCTCAGCTGGCTCAGAGGACGACATTTTCAACAGAGCCTAGACGTGCATATGAAATGAAAGAAAAAACAAAACTCTCAACTTTGATATGCCGCTGGCTATGTTTAGAACAAATCTTCAATGATTCACTAATCAAAAGGTGTGCTAGTTTTAATATTGTTATCCCTTGTATATGTTTTGTTTGTTATTTTTGCTATATTTGTGGCTCTTAATTGTGTCGATGGCCGTATTTGGTCACATCACTCCTACTTTTTGGAATAAATTTTTCGAATAACTATTTACTTGGCTGCTACTACTACTATTACTACTGCAGCCAACCTGAATTTGGGTAGAACGTCGCCTGTTTTTAGATCTTCAGCCGACATTTCTTGATTATTAAACTCAAATATTTATATGATTTAACAAACTCATTGTAAAAAAAAAGCTAAAGACGAAAATGACTCTAAGAAAAAACCAAATTTTTTAAAAATTACTTTTACTTTTGAGTTATCTGTATCTGAAAATTAAATTGAACTGCTTTTCATTGCACAGAGAGCCACAAAATGGAATCCAGTTTTTATATTTTGTTATTGCTCTAGTTTTTTTCAGTAAGTTTTTGGGGGAGCAATCTAGCGGAGTAGGGTTTTTCGTGGTCGTACGGTAAGGGAATTTGAAAATCAATTTCGCCAAGAAAAAAAATCGAATTTTTTTGTTGCGGTCTTGGTTGACTAATTTGTCGAATTTTTGTCCTTTTGAAGTTGGTTTGTTCTTCGACTCATTCTCAGGAATGACCTCAAATATTGTTTATTATTTCGGCTTTACCCCACCGAGTACGCAATGAAGTGACATAAAAACAAGACAAAATGAAAAACGACCGAATAAAAATGAAATTTGGCATCAAGGCACAAACTAGTAGTACAAAAAAACTTTGAAAAGAGTCATGTTAAAAACAACAAAAACGCGGACATCTTGCAATCCAATTTTTTAAAACGAACATAAAAATGAAAACTAGTTATGATAATAACGGATACCTTTTTGTGTATTTGTGCAAAAACAACTGAATTGGTGCCCCAAAGTATTCATAAATGTCTTCTTTTTGATCAATTTTCAACTATGTGCAGCTGTCTGCTTTTTCCCTTAAGCACAATCTCAACACTTAATAACACTTACTACTCTTTAAGGTTTTTGATAAAAATGCAATCAAGTATATTTGCATTTTACAACAAGTCGTCCAAAACTCTGTTGTAGAAAACTTGAATTTGGTAAAAAAAATTATTTAGAAGAAGACTCTATAAAGTGTCATCAGAATTGTGATTGAAACAGTGAATCAATTGAAAACGTCCAATTAATTGAAAAACAAAGGACTCGGCAAACATTGGACTACTGGTTTCCAGCACGTAAAAGAAGCGTTCAAGTTTTTATTGTCAAAAATTTAGGGTAAAACTAAGAGTGCGGTGATAAAGTAGATTTGTCCTTTCTAAAAAGTTGCCCAACATTTTTGTCTCAAAAATTTTTCCTGCCATTGTCCTCATTGATGTCTACAGTTAGGTATTTTTATGCTATGAGCCATGTATCAGTTAGAAACTTTTGAAAAAGGCTCTATTTTTTCATTTTTTGCATTTGAAATATGGGTGGAATGTTCTATTGCAAACATGGCAAAATATGTTCAAAAATTGTGCACAATAAATTAGACTTAAAAATGTTTTTTAGTCCAGCAATTTGGTTCAAGTATCTGAAGATACAATAATTGGCCAGGCAAAAACACCTGACTTGGAAATATCGCATAATTTATTCAAACTATAATAAAGCCATTTGTCAAAGAAAGATAAAGAGCAAATTTTCAATATTATTGGCTCCATTAGCAAGTTTATTTCCCTTTGTTGACTCCATTTAATCAACTATTTGTATTCTTGCATTGGTGATTTCTTCATTTTTACCTAAAATGAAAACTCTTAAGCAAACTTTTTTTAGTCGAAAACTGGTCTAAATTTCTGGTTACAAGCAAAACTCAAGGCATTGAATTTAGAACGTTGCCTTTGACAATACATAAACAATCTTCGTAAAAGAAAAATTTGGTAGCAAAATCTATTTTTAGTCACAAAATTGGTCTCCGGAAGAAGCAAAAAGGCTTTGTTTGAAAACAAAAAAACATTTTCATTTTAACGCTTCTTAACAGATGAAATTTTATTATTTTTACTATGAAAACGCTTTCTTAAATATTCTTTTAAGTCGTTCAAAGCTCTGTTGTAGAAAACTTGAATTTGGTAAGAAAAAAATTTTCCGCTCAAATGAAGAATCTATTACGTGTCATCAGAGTTGCGATCAAGAATGAATTATTTCTCACCGTAAAAGGAATTGATGCTCTCTCAGAAAAAATTATTCTTTCAAAGTTTCAAGAAATAAGAAAGTTGACGATAATCAAGCCAGCTCCCAAGACCAAAGAGTAACGTAATTTTCGCAAAACAAATCCTTAAGTTCAATATTTTACTCCTGGTTTCTCATCCGTGATGTTTTTCGGAAGCAAGTGAGGGGGACGACCGAATTTTACCTAACCGTTTTATATATTCAATTCCTCGAATATTTGTTAAATTCCAACAACTTGTGCCGCCAAAAAAAATCAAGCTCTGGTTCAAAGGATTAGATTTTACAACCCTTAGAATCTGTTTAGGAAGTTAGAAGCGGCAAGTTTTGTGTGCGTATCTCTGTCTTACCATCAAAATCTTCAAAAAATTTTCCCACTCAATTGAACACTCTATTACGTGTCATCAGAGTTTCGATCAAGTTTAAATTGTTTGAAAACGTCCAATTATTTAAAAAACAAATCGAATTGGCAAACAGTGGATTAGTAGTTTCCAGCAAGTTAAAAAAATTCAACTTCCTTTTTTTCAAGTCAAATTTTCAAGGTAAAACTTAGAGTACGCTGAAAAAGTGGACATGATGCTTCCAAAAAATTGACCCAAGTTTTGGTCGCAAATAAATTTTTTTGCCAGTGTGCACATAGATGTCTACAATTAGGTGTTTTAATGTTATGAGCCAAGTGTCAGTTAAAAACAATTCAAAAAGGCTATTTTTATATTGTTGCCTGTGAAAAATGGGCGGACTCTTCAATTGCAAGCCTGGCCGAACACGCCTATGTTCAAGAAGTTTGCAAAAACAAACTGAAAGAAATACTTTAAAGAATTTTTAATTACTCTTTAAGTATTTGCTGAAAACGTTTCCTATTGCTGGCCTCCAAAAAATGGTCTCCAAAAGAAGCAAAAAGGCCTTGTTTGAAAAGAAGTAAATTTCTTTTGCTGTCTGTGAAAATGTTGACAATAGTCATGTTAAAAATAACAAAAACGCGGAAATCCTTCATTTCAGTTTTAAAGAAGGATATAATAAATTAAAACTCGTTATGTTAAAAATGGATCTTTGTGCGAAAACTTAGGTAAAAATTAATACTTCATAAGGTTTTCGATAAAAATGCACATCTACATATTTATTCAGTCGTCCAAAGCTCTGTTGTAGAAAACTTGATTTTGATGAGAAAACAAATTTTTCCGCTCAAATGAAGACTCTTTTACGTGTCATCAGAGGTTCGATCAAAATTGAATAGTCCAAAACGTCCAATTGATTAAAAGCACAAAAAGAATTGACAAACATTGATTTAATGGTTTCCGTTTCCAGCACTTAAAAAAAGTTCAACTTCAGTTTTTATAGTCGAAAATGTAAAATAAAAACGAAAATGCTTTGAAAAGTAGGTTTGACACTTCCAAAATTATGACCAAAATTTAGGTCGCATAAAAGTTTTGTTGCCAATGTCCACATTGGTGTCCATAATGTGAGCCAAGTGTCATTTGGAGACATTTCAAAAATGCTCTTTGTTTTTCATATTGTTGCTTGTAAAATATGGGTTGACTGTTCGATTGCAACTACGGACGAAAACCCTATGTTCGCAAATTTTGCAAAAAAAATCTAGAACAAAACAGGTTTTTTAGTCTAGTAACTTTGTTAAGTATCTGAAGATACCATATTTAGCCCGGTACAAATATCTGACATAGAAATATAGCATAATATTATCAAACTATAGAGAATTCCATATGTCAATGAAAGATAAGGGCCAGGTTTCAATATATGTCGGCTCCATTATGAAGCTCATTTCCCTTTGTTGGTTCCATATAACCAACTCTTTGAATTCTTGCATTGATCATTTCTATATTTATACGTGAAAGTAAGAACAAAATACTTAAGCTAACTGTTGTTTTTCAGTCAATAATTGGTCTATGTTTCTGGTAACAAGTAAAACCCAAGATATTGAATTTAGAACTGATCCCATTGAAGACACAAAAACAATCTGCGTAACAGACAAATTTGTTAGCAAACACTTTTTTTAGTCACTTTGTATAATTCTTTACTCGGTAAGTTTTTGCTGAAAAGGTTTCCAATTGCTGGCCTCCAAAATGTGACGCCCAAAAGAAGCAAAAAGTTCTTTTTGAAAAGAAATAAACCTTTTGTGCAGTCTGTGAAAACTTTACAAGAGTCATGTTAAAAATAACAAAAACGCGAAAATCTTGCATTTGAGTTTTAAAGAAGGATATAATAAATGAAAACTCGTCATTCTTGCGCTGATCCATCAGAGTCTTTTGGTACTCAGCAGCTTCACTAACAGTGGTATTTAGCTCAATTACATTTCTTTTTCTGTAACTTCTGTAACTTTCTGTAACTTATTTTCCAATAACAGTTTAAGTTGTGTGTTCAGTCTTTTCATCAGGTTTATATGGGGGTCTCGACTTGTGATTAATCCATTTTAGGACTCCAATTTCAATTAGTTCTTTGAAAAACTGGTACAACTCTTCACTCATCTTGTTAATGTTTGTGTGGCAGATTGGTGCACAAAAGACCCTGTTAAACATCAGTTCTTCAATAGGCTTGACCTTCAAGGCACTAACAAGGCTACTGAAGCTTTCAATAGCCTGTTTCAGCGAGCTATATGAAAAATCTACGAGGAGCGAGATGGTTTTTTTGTCGGAGCAATCGCATACCTTCAGCAACTCGTAAATCGGTTGGGCAGAGAGCGTGCATTTCCGATAGAAGGACACTTCAAGGAGATTGCTAGAATTGGTTTTGAAATCGACTGCTTGGTTCTATAGATGCTCGTCTTGCTCAATTTTAAATTCATCCTGAACAAATTAACAAAAAACTTTTTGCTGCATTTGCTGCTCAATCATGGTATGATTTTATCAAGTCGAACATACTTGTTGGCGATAAAAACTTTCAACTGTAGAGAAAAAAAAACTAAAATTTCTTTAGATTAAGAGATTTCTATATCTTTTGGACGTAAGAATTAATGATTTCCGTTTCCAGCACTTAAAAAAACTTCAGTTTGTTTAGTCAAAAATGTAAGGTAAAACTAAGAGTGCGTTGAAAAACTAGATTTGACACTTCCAAACATTTGACCGAAGTTTTGGTCGTGAAAAAAATTTTTAGCCATTGACGTCTACAATTAGGTATTTTAAGGCTATCAGCCAAGTGTCAGCTAGAAACATTTCAAAAACGCTCTATGTTTTATAATGTTGCCTGTGAAATTTGGGCTCAGTCTTCAATTGCGAACATGGCCGAAAGCGCCTATGTTCAAAAATATTACAAAATAAACTTAAAAAATAGGTTTTTAGTACAGTAATCTGGTTCACGAATCTGAAGATACGATAATTGGCCAGGTAAAAATATTTGACTTAGAAATATGGTATAATTTATTCAAACTGTAAAAAAAACATTTGTCAAAGAAAGATAACAAGCCAATTCTCGATTTTTTTGGATCCAATAAAAAATTTATTTCCCTTTGTTGATTCCATTTAATCAACTATTTGTGTTCTTGCATTGGCGATCTCTTCACGTTTACCTAAAAGTAAAAATTAAACCGTTAAGCAAATTTCTTTTAGTCGAAAACTGGTCTAAATTTCTGGTTACAATCAAAACTCAAGGCATTGAATTTAGAACTGATCCCATTGAAAACAAAAAAACAATCAGCGTAAAAGAAAAACTTGTTAGCAAAATCTTTATTTAGTCACTTTTGCATAACTCTTTACTCTATAAGTATTTGCTGAAAACGTTTACTATTGCAGGCCTCCAAAAAATGGTCTCTGAAAGAAGCAAAAAGGCCTTGTTTTTTTAAAAAAAAATTTAGAGTCTTCAAATCCGTTGACAGGAGTCATGTTAAAACCAACAAAAACGCGGAAATCTTGAATTTATGTTTTAAAGAAGGATATAATAAATTAAAACTCGTTATGTTAAAAATGGATCTTTGTGCGAAAACTTAGGTAAAAATTAATACTTCATAAGGTTTTCGATAAAAATGCACATCTACATATTTATTCAGTCGTCCAAAGCTCTGTTGTAGAAAACTTGATTTTGATGAGAAAACAAATTTTTCCGCTCAAATGAAGACTCTTTTACGTGTCATCAGAGGTTCGATCAAAATTGAATAGTCCAAAACGTCCAATTGATTAAAAGCACAAAAAGAATTGACAAACATTGATTTAATGGTTTCCGTTTCCAGCACTTAAAAAAAGTTCAACTTCAGTTTTTATAGTCGAAAATGTAAAATAAAAACGAAAATGCTTTGAAAAGTAGGTTTGACGCTTCCAAAATAATGACCAAAATTTAGGTCGCATAAAAGTTTTGGTGCCAATGTACACATTGGTGTCTATAATGTGAGCCAAGTCTCATTTGGAGACATTTCAAAAATGCTCTTTGTTTTTCATATTGTTGCTTGTAAAATATGGGTTGACTGTTCGATTGCAACTACGGACGAAAACCCCTATGTTCGCAAATTTTGCAAAAAAATCTAGAACAAAATAGGTTTTTTAGTCTAGTAACTTTGTTAAGTATCTGAAGATACCATATTTAGCCCGGTACAAATATCTGACATAGAAATATAGCATAATATTTTCAAACTATAGAGAATTCCATATGTCAATGAAAGATAAGGGCCAGGTTTCAATATATGTCGGCTCAATTATGAAGCTCATTTCCCTTTGTTGGTTCCATATAACCAACTCTTTGAATTCTTTCATTGATCATTTCTATATTTATACGTGAAAGTAAGAACAAATTACTTAAGCTAACTGTTGTTTTTCAGTCAATCATTGGTCTATGTTTCTGGTAACAAGTAAAACTCAAGATATTGAATTTAGAACTGATCCCATTGAAGACACAAAAACAATCTGCGTAACAGACAAATTTTTGCAAAAACAATCAATTTGGTGTCCCAAGTAAATCATAATCGTCTACTTTTGATCAGTTTTCAAGTATATGTAGCTGAATGTTTTTTTCTTTTCCGCACAATCTTAATACTTGGTAACAATTTATACCTTATAATGTTTTCGGCAAAAAAGCAAACTTATATATTTTTTCAGTCGTCCAAAGCTGTGTTGTAGAAATCATGATTTTGGTTTTAAAAAAATTTCCATTCGAATGAAGACTCTGTTACGTGTCATCAGAGTTGCGATCAGGTATGAATTGTTCGAAAACGTCCAATTTATTAAAATACAAAAGGTATTGGCGAACATTGGATTAGTAATTTCCAGCAAAAAAAATTTTAACTTCTGCTTTGATAGTCGAAAATTTTGAAAGCATTGACATGCAGTTTTAAAGCTTCCAAAAAATTGACCTAAATTTTTGTCGCATAAAAGTTTTGTTGCCAATATCTACATTGATGTCTATAATATGAGCCAAGTGTCAGTTGGAGACATTCCAATAAGGCTCTATGTTTTTCATATCGTTGCCTGTAAAATATGGGTAGAGCGTTTGCTTGCAACTATGGACGAAAACGCCTATGTTTGCAAATATTGCAAAATAAACTAGAACAAAAGAGGTTTTTTAGTCCAGTAAGCTGGCTCTCGTATCTGAAGATACGATAATTGGCCAAAGAAAAAAAATCTGACATGGAAATGTTGCATATTTTTTTCAAAGTATAAAGAATGCCATATGTCAAAGAGAGATAAAAAGCCAAATTTCAATATCTTTTAGCTCCAATATCAAGTTCAATTCCCTTTGTTGGTTCCATTTAACCAACTGTTTGAATTCTTGCATTGATCATTTATTCATTAATACGGGAAAGTAAAAATAAAATACTGAGTTAACTGTTATTTTTCAGCCAAAAATTGGTCTATATTTCTAGTTGCAAGTAAAACTCAATGCATTGAATTTAAAACTGATCCCATTGACAACAAAAAACAATCATTGTAAAAGAAAAATTTCTTTGCAAAATCTTTACTTTGTCACTTTTGCATAACTCTTTACTCTATTAGTATTTGCTGAAAACGTTTCCTATTGCTGGCCTCCAAAAAATGGTCTCCGAGAGAAGCAAAAAGGCTGTGAAAACGTTGACAATAGTCATGTTAAAAATAACAAAAAGGCGGAAATCTTGAATTTCTCTACTAAAAAAGGATATAAGAAATGAAATTTCGTTATTTTAATGATGGATCTATTTGCAATAACAAGCAATTTGGTTTCTCATATTATTCATAATTGTCTACTTTTGATCAATTTTCAGGTATGTGTAGCTGATTGTTTTTTTTCTTTTCCGCACAATCTTAATACTTGGTAACGATTTAAACTTTATAACGTTTTCGATATAAATGCAAACTTGTATATTTTTTGAGTCGTCCAAAGCTCTGTTGTAAAAACCTTGATTTTAGAACAAAAAAAATTTACCACTCAAACGAAGAGTCTATTACGTGTCATCAGATCAGGTATGAATTGTTCGAAAACGTCCATTTTATTAGAAAACAAAAAAAGGCATCGGCGATCATTGGATTATTGGTTTCCAGCACGTAAAAAAACATTCAACTTCAGTTTTTATAGTCGAAAATGTAAAGTAAAAACGAAAATGCTTTGAAAAGTAGGTTTGACGCTTCCAAAATAATGACCAAAATTTAGGTCGCATAAAAGTTTTGGTGCCAATGTACACATTGGTGTCTATAATGTGAGCCAAGTCTCATTTGGAGACATTTCAAAAATGCTCTTTGTTTTTCATATTGTTGCTTGTAAAATATGGGTTGACTGTTCGATTGCAACTACGGACGAAAAACCTATGTTCTCAAATTTTGCAAAAAAATCTAGAACAAAACAGGTTTTTTAGTCTAGTAACTTTGTTAAGTATCTGAAGATACCATATTTAGCCCGGTACAAATATCTGACATAGAAATATAGCATAATATTTTCAAACTATAGAGAATTCCATATGTCAATGAAAGATAAGGGCCAGGTTTCAATATATGTCGGCTCCATTATGAAGCTCATTTCCCTTTGTTGGTTCCATATAACCAACTCTTTGAATTCTTGCATTGATCATTTCTATATTTATACGTGAAAGTAAGAACAAAATACTTAAGCTAACTGTTGTTTTTCAGTCAATAATTGGTCTATGTTTCTGGTAACAAGTAAAACCCAAGATATTGAATTTAGAACTGATCCCATTGAAGACACAAAAACAATCTGCGTAACAGACAAATTTGTTAGCAAACACTTTTTTTAGTCACTTTGTATAATTCTTTACTCGGTAAGTTTTTGCTGAAAAGGTTTCCAATTGCTGGCCTCCAAAATGTGACGCCCAAAAGAAGCAAAAAGTTCTTTTTGAAAAGAAATAAACCTTTTGTGCAGTCTGTGAAAACTTTACAAGAGTCATGTTAAAAATAACAAAAACGCGAAAATCTTGCATTTGAGTTTTAAAGAAGGATATAATAAATGAAAACTCGTCATTCTTGCGCTGATCCATCAGAGTCTTTTGGTACTCAGCAGCTTCACTAACAGTGGTATTTAGCTCAATTACATTTCTTTTTCTGTAACTTCTGTAACTTTCTGTAACTTATTTTCCAATAACAGTTTAAGTTGTGTGTTCAGTCTTTTCATCAGCTTTATATGGGGGTCTCGACTTGTGATTAATCCATTTTAGGACTCCAATTTCAATTAGTTCTTTGAAAAACTGGTACAACTCTTCACTCATCTTGTTAATGTTTGTGTGGCAGATTGGTGCACAAAAGACCCTGTTAAACATCAGTTCTTCAATAGGCTTGACCTTCAAGGCACTAACAAGGCTACTGAAGCTTTCAATAGCCTGTTTCAGCGAGCTATATGAAAAATCTACGAGGAGCGAGATGGTTTTTTTGTCGGAGCAATCGCATACCTTCAGCAACTCGTCAATCGGTTGGGCAGAGAGCGTGCATTTCCGATAGAAGGATACTTCAAGGAGATTGCTAGAATTGGTTTTGAAATCGACTGCTTGGTTCTATAGATGCTCGTCTTGCTCAATTTTAAATTCATCCTGAACAAATTAACAAAAAACTTTTTGCTGCATTTGCTGCTCAATCATGGTATGATTTTATCAAGTCGAACATACTTGTTGGCGATAAAAACTTTCAACTGTAGAGAAAAAAAAACTAAAATTTCTTTAGATTAAGAGATTTCTATATCTTTTGGACGTAAGTTCGGAACCATATCTTAAGGTGTCTCATTTATTAGGGTTTACGGATTTGTTTTTAAAAAAAACTTTGCGGAACCCTATCAAAAAATTTTTAAAAGTAATTTTTTTTTCTCTAAAAAATCAGAATTGAGACTCTGAAATCTTGTAATTAACTATAAAGATTTCTAATAATTTTCAGTCATTTTTCTATGCAACCGTAACGCCATGGTAATCTATGTCACACATTGCAGTTCATGTTATTTTAAACTTTTTGGAGCAGTCTAAACTATCAGTCATGAAAAAGATTCAACTCTTAGACTCCATGCAAAAAAAAAACAAATGTCGTAAAAACTACAAAAAATATTGGCAAAAAAGTTACTATAGACGCGAATCTTACGGTTTATTGAATGCAGCTTTGTTGCGTTGCCTAAGCACGTCTTTAAAAACACGACATTTTTTGCCATGTGCAAAACCAAGCAGACCTTCTTGTCCTATCTATTTTAACTCTCCTGTACTTCAAAACTATCAAAAGCGTTACAAAAAACAACTGGACCACCTACCAGTATGAAAAGTTTGTCATTATTCAAAGAGAAGAGCACACAGTACTCTGACAAATCCTCAGAAAAAAAAGAAAAATTTTGCTTCAAAACCTTTTTTAACATTTGTTAAGAGTAGAAAATCTCGACTATATCAACTTGGCACTTTTTGGTGTGATGATATCGTTAAATTGCACGGTTTTTCATTGGTTTTCTTTTCTCAATTCTTCCGGGCTTTCGATAGGGGATTTTAACTATTTTTTAAAACATAATAATTTTAATATCAATGTTAATAGATAGATCAAATACGAAAAAAATGTTAAATCGTTTTTATTGTGACTTTCGAAACAATTTGATTACCTAAAGCGTTGCCTTTTTGCTTAGCACATTCTGATACAGTAATATCCAAAACAGAACAAATACATCCAATCAATTATTCTTAATGACTTTTTTGGTTGTTTTTTTTATTTTTTTTTACCTTTCTTAAGTGGCCACTGGAGTTCAAATCAGGCATCCAAGTTCTTACCAAAATCAAGAATTCACTCAAATAACTCTCAAAAAGTGATTTTCCCGTAATATGGTTTAGAAACATAATCTGTACAAATTCGTACATGTTAAGATGATCTTCTTGCGACTGTCTTTCAATTTGATTGCAATTTTGTCGACCCTTGATTCTTCTACTTTAAAGAAGGTAGAAATTTTGAAAAATCGGTTGTTTGTTTAAAGTGGGGCGTTGAATGGATTAGCAGAAGAAGACTGCTTTTCGCCTGTTTAAATGGGTGGTCTAAATCAGAAAACTATTTCAGGTGGCTCAGTGAATTTTGCCGAGCTTTGTTTCAAGAGAGCTTCTCCCTGCCTCAACTCTAACTTGTGCACTAATAAAATTTTGCATGCAAAAGTAGTTCTCTAACCGTTACTTAAACATTCAAATGCGTCACATGTGGATCGTTTATCCGCTACAATAAGCTTTTTCCAAGTTCTTAATCCAATTTTTTTTCTACTCTTTTATAAATGTGATCCAAACTGCAATACTGCTAAAAAATTTGATCTAGAAAGTATGGAAAAACAGACATTTCAAGCACCGAATTTTTGCTTAAAAGGTGTTTGCTGCAATTCGTCCATATTGTTGCGCATTCAAGAGTTGCCTTGAAACAAAGATGCGGTTTTGCACTTTTTAATACAATGTTTTGACTTTCAATAAAGGTATACTGTCAGTTTCTTTCAGAACTGAGTTTTGTCATATTCTGATTAACCCATGATAAGAAGACGTATCAGGTCAACTTTATTCAAATTTGATCTAACAGAAAACCTTGAAAAATTGGCAAAAGCCTTTTAGTTTAGTAAGGAAGACGTGAATGTATTTTGTAAAGATTTGTAAGTAACTCTGAAAAACTCATCCGTGCTTGCCACACTGGTTTATTACCGTTGCAATTGTTTTTATAAGTTTTATAGGCATATTTTGTTCTTGTGTTTCTCTTAGCCGTCATGCAGATTCTTGATATCAGTGTATGGGTAAGGATGATAATAAACTTGTGTGGAATAAACAGTGACGCAGGCTACGGATGCAGCTCTTGGCAATCAAGAAACAAATATAATAACTCAAGGAATTTTTGCAAAAATTAATGGATACCAATAATATCATGACGCTTAAGAAAAGAAATGAACAAAATATACCTTTAAAACTCGAATATCTGAAAGTACAGTAGACAGTTCAAACATTTTATTTGTTTTATGCAAATAATTATGCTATATGTTCTTTCTTCTTTTGGCGCATTAGGTGCTATATAATTAGATCACACCTGATTACAGGTAGATACATTGCGTGTAGCCATTTATTTTATTCCAGAGGTTCTACACTGGTTGCAAGCGTCAGGGGTATAATAATTCTTCGGAATTTGAAACTCGTAAACCTGCCTACAAAAATAAGACCCTCATCTGTTCATTGGAAACTGGTAGTCTAGCTACCGCAGTAGTATGTAAATCAAGCATGGGTTTTCGCTAATACCCCTTGGCACATAATGTTGCGACCCCGTTCATCCACCTTCATGAATTAATCGTCTATGCATTGAAGCAGGGAAAGACCATATTCAAAGTATTAAAAAACTAATTAAGACTGTGATGTAAAGTTCTTTACTTCACTACACGCAATGCTAAAACAGACGAAAAAAGAGTGACGAAATCAACACTATTGTACTTTTGTCCACAAGAAAACAAACAGTTTTATCCAGTAAACAATTAATTTTACCAAACAACAAAAAAATCAAACTCTGTACAGTTTTCCAACTAAATCGTAAATGGTAACGTCTTTTAGGTAAGAACTTCATTATCAACAAGTCTCTATCTCATTTGAATTAGAGTTAAAAGTCTCTATTAATGTTTATTAGTGGCAGCAGAATTCAAAAAAATGACCTCTGCACTCACACATAAATCCTTTCTTAGAATGCAAAAATCAGATCAAATTTTAATGAAATTCAGTAAAATCAAGAAACGTTTTCTTAAAGATACATATAGATTTCGGTCACTAAGTCAGGCTGCAAACAGGAATCACTATCGAAATTGAATGATGTTTTTTCAGATGACTAGTGAGACCTAATTTTTAAGAGACAAACAGTCAAGTCAACAAAAAACAGTTACTAGCAAATAACAAAAATATGGCCATTCATTTAAACAGAAATCACAATAACAAGCACTAAAAAAGAAAACAAATTAATTTATGCATTGTTGTTTTTGTAGATGGCGGTCAAGCAAGTCGATAGGCAAGCAAGACAAATTTTGAAAATGAGGTCCAGTAAGCCAAAAAATTTTGGGATACCCGTATTTTAAGTTGCACCTGGAGGGCCGGAGGGCGCGCTTCGGGCGCGTCTCGTCTTCGCCGCGATAACCGGCTCGCGATTTCCGGATTAAATCCCCCAGCGAATGAGAGGCATGGCCATGGACAGCGGTCCGCTGAGGCCCGTACCCACTAGATATCTAAAAAGTGACGTATTTTTGTTTGTTTGGTGCATTGGAATACATTATGCACAATAATACTACGCGCAGTTTTGATTTTGATTGCAATGGCTAACAATGTATTATTTCTGATAGATTACATAACTATTACATAATTTTCGGCTTGCTTATCTGTCGGCTTATTTTTACTTCGGCTTCTTTTGCATTCGCCGTTTTTGTATTGTTTTTAGTACAAACAAATATGATTTTTTGTTAATGTTACTAATTTACTATTCGACAAAAGTGCGCAATAGAAAAATGCAATTTTTCGTCAAAAGTCCTTTAAAAATTCGGCCCCTTTAAAGTCCTTTAAAAATCGAAACATGCCTTTAAATTTTAAGTTTTTAAGTTTTTAACTTGAGACTTTAAGTTTTTAACTTGAGACCTCAAAATTTACACTTAATCTTCATAGAAATAATCTTCATAAAATTATAATTAATCCTCTTACTTATTCTGATTTAACGATCAGCCTAAGTAATAAGTTATTATTATAGAAATTTTGTCAAACCAAAAATTGCCAAAGTACATTAATCAGAAAATAACTTAAGTATCAATAGAAAGCAG
>NC_134477.1:30150620-30350620 GCF_964194025.1 Convolutriloba macropyga
CAAATGGCCACACATGAAAAATTGAAGAATCTGCTTTCAAAGCCAAAACTTTTCTCAAATCAGACCAATGAAATCATGAAATGAGACCAATGATAGTCTGGTTATCATATCATGGCTACTTAAACATTGAAATGGTGAAATAATGTGAGCCAAATTTCTTAAAATTTCTCCGAAAAGACAAAAATATACAAAACCACTGTGAAAAGTCAAATGTTTACAATCGTTTTATATGTCGCTAACTCCTTGTTTTTTCTATAAAACAAACGCGTTGATTCTATCTTCAACAATGGACTATTTTTTAGTGAAAGCAATCAGAACAATCTTGAATGGCCTCAGTTGACTACTAAAACCGCGTTGAGCATATAGTTCCTTCCGATGTAAAAGTGGGGTCGGAACAACAATTGCTCACCCCCCCCCCCCCCACCCCCACCCCCTCACCCCCTCAAGAAACCAAAGTTTGAGATTTTAAAAATTTGATAACTACTTTAAAAAAATAAATCAGTTGCAAAAGCAACCGAATTTGGGCAATATGACAAATTTTTGATCGGGTCCGGGCTAGGCTAGTCAAGCAGAACGCAAAATCACATCTTCGAATTTTCCCGGCAAATATTTTGTCGGTTCGTCTTTCATATATATGAAAAACGTCAAAGGTCAATTGTCTGGGTGTATAATTTTTTGCCATCTATTTTTTTAAAAAAATATTAGTACTTCGAGGAAAACAGCTTTGGGTTGAAGTGGTTATAGAACATGTATATCAATAACTAAAATTTTTCGGTATATTATGCATTAATCTTCAATATGTTCCCTAGCTATTGCCAGAAATCAGTGCTCAAGAATTTCATGGCTTGGCAAAGGCATTTAAAAGAAGAAAAATTAAGGTTTTAAATTTTTCACTATTGTCCAAAAAGACTTTAGAACAAATATTGCTTTAGAAAATATTAATTTGTTTCAGGGATACTTAATTTCGAAAAAAAATCAATTGTGTCAATTAATCTGTTCAATTTTTTTTTTAATTTTAACCCGTTCCGAGAGAAAAAAAAGTTTAACTCTGATACAAAATTTAATTTGAAATTTTTTTCAACGATTTTTTGTTTAGTCATTTGTTTCCTGGAAAATTGTTCTCCTATCATGTCCTTCCCACGATAGAGGATTTTATCAAGTCTTAACCGAGATTGGATATTACCGCAAAACTTAAAACAAAAAAAAATGAAATGTTTTCATAGAATTGAGAAACAGCTTTATTTTAAAATAGAAATCAACTGTCATCAAAATTAGCTCGTTTTTTCACACAAACAATGAACATTTAGTAGTCAGTAAAATTGAAATATGTAGGGGGATTGAAAAACGGCGATCTGCTATTTATTGAATCTAATCCCTGAGCAAAAACACGGAATAAATTAACAACTATGATACTTTCGACGGTGAAAAGCTTCAACGAGCAACTTGAAGTAAAACTGATTCCAAAAAACCTCAAATTTTTTCTTTCAAGATATTTCGAAATTTAGTGAAGTTTGAATAGATCTTTGAAAAACCTAAACATTTTTTTATTCTCTGTTACTTCTTATTTTTCTGTTATATGTCAACAATTTTTCTGAAAAACTGTAAGGTGAAAATGCTGTTGTTCACTTTGCGGATGACACTAGTGTTATTTGCAAAATTGAAAGTAGTGAAAATATTCCATAAAAAATTTTTTAAAATATATTAGAACAAACAGACAAATACATGACAGAGAATCAACTGAATTTAAATGCCGATAACATAGAGATGTTATCTTTACAAATCATACTAACTCGGATCAAGAGTTTACTATTAAAGGTGAAGTTATCAAACCAGTTCATGCTCGTCGTTATCTGGAAGTACAAATTGATTCAAACTTAACCTTTGAAAACAACCTGATCTCAGTTTTAAGTAAAATGGCTAATGCTTCGCTCTTTCGTATCTTGTATGAAATCAATTTCTTTTAAAAAAAAATGATGTTTTCTAGTCAGTGGTACCCTCTCTTCTTTCTTTTAAGGGAATATTCCTTCCAAATTTTATAGTGATAAACATAAATCGCATAAACAGGCAAATTTACTGGGGTATAAATTTTTTTCCGACAAAAATTTGACCACTCCAATTACCTTCCCATTAAGGATCGTATCCTGCCAGCCGAATGGTTTATCTCAAAAGTTAGCCTAATAAAGCTAAAAACAGATATAAGACACTGGGAAACATCCGCAAACTTTAAAATGTTTACTAGTTGCCATAACGCAAGACAAAACAAGAAACAAACCAAATTATCATAAAAAAAAAACGAAAACGAAGTGGTGTAATAAATATTTGATCTCGAAAAGCGTTCAAAAATGGAACAATTTTCCTTCTTCAATCCGCATTTTTAACAGTAAAACTTGCTTTAAAAATGTTAAACCAAGTTTTTGCTTGATCAGCACCAAAATGTACCCATTAAAAGACAAATAGGATCCCTCAAACCCTTTTTTTACCTATTAGAACGAGCAACCACACTTTTAAGATTATTATAATAATAAAAAAACTGATTCATTTATTTTAACATTTTAAAGCATGTATATATCTAACCATAGGGTTATATTCTGAGCAATTTACATATTTGAACAGTAAAAAAGAATTCGAAATTTTGAAAAATCTTGCCGGAAATTGCATGAATTTTCCGGAGGTTGTCCATTGGTATCACTTTCTCTATCTCTCATGAAAATATCAATCAACCAAAACTGGCTAAGCAAGAAAAAGTACGGCTGTTGGAAAGTCCCTAACACTCAAATAAGAAACTATTATCAGCCTTATGCAAAGTACTAGTGGTTTTGCTTAATTATGATTTGCCGAGGCTGGTTATTTTTAACGAAGTTGGCTAAAAACTTTCGCTATGCTCTAGGGTTTTATTTTATTGTTCCAATCCACTTTAGTAAGGGGAGGAACTATAAACTCAACTGGTTTTTTGTTCAGTCGACTTTCGCCCATCAATATCCTCATTGTACAGTATTGTGAGTCGTTCCATTAGAAAACTGGTCAAGCGTAGAATTTCTAGTTAAACGGATTTTTCTTAATTTTGGTTTTTCCGAGGATTTACGAAGGTTCAAACATATGTGAACATTAGTCCAACTTCCGTGGTTCTGCCTGAATTTTGATCAATTTTTGCGAAAATATGATATATTTGTTAACAATAATCTCGTTGGTTTTATCTTTAAAGATAGAAGACAGTTAGTGAACTGTTTGAAACGACAGTTTTTGCAAAATTACGTCAAAAATGTGGTTGAGCGGTGTCGGAACATTCTGAAACAGTCTTATTCTTATTTTCAATACATTCAGGAAGTTTTAGCAATGTGGTGAAAACGTATTAAGGATAAGCCCTTTCATGGGTGCAGTACAATCTAGCCGTGAGATCGATACACGCGTTAAAGAATATTGGCTATCAATCACTTAGATTGAAAAAACTTTAAAGTCAATATGGTCAATTAAAAATAACGAACGTTTTCTTAATTATTTTGCATCATGAGTTCAAAGCAAGTTATGCACTTTTTTTTCCTTTTGGCATATCTAATTACATTTCTAAAACACTTTAGAGGTCTCGATGGATGAGGCGATGCTTGATGTGATCCAGAGAATCTTTCGTAAACTCCTCTTTCTCTTCTTCATGTCAATAGCAGCGGGAGCGGGGGGGGGGGGCGGTTTCAATCGTGCCACCCTTCTGTATTCTCACTAACATAATATTAGATCTTTGGTTCTTGATGATTCGTTAAATTGGACTCATTGATTTTTTTGTCTGAGATACATAGTTCTTAGAATTTTGTTTCCATTTTATTTGCTCATAATTTGGTTGAAGCCAAAAACCAGTAACACGTTTGGATCAAGTATATTGAGAAGAAAAATTTAAGGTCAAAGTAGAGTCCAGATGCAGAAAATTGGGTCGAGTTAAAAGCAAGATGAAAATAAAAGTCGAGCCAAAGTATTTTCATGGGCATTTGGGTCAAGCATGGTCTTTTCACATCCATTTTGGGTCGAGCACTGTCTTTTCATAAATCGGTGCCTGAGCCTGGAACAATGAAATCAGTTTTATGCTTAATCTGGCAGTCTTTGTTTCCATGTGGTGCCACTATAAAATAACTGGCAATTTCTTTATATCAATTTATCATTAAGTGTCAATTTCAATAATTTCCAGTTTTGACTGAAACTTAAAAGTTAGCTGTTCGACGTCAAGTTCTTACAAGTTAACCATCCAGTCTCGCCCAGGGTTCTATTGCCCCCACTATGCTCTCCTGTAGTGACCATTCATGCTTTACATTATCTTCTTTCTGCATCCAAATGGTCCGTGCTCCATCTAAGGAAACAAAAATGAAGCCCATCTTCCCAGCAGCTTGAGCATGACGTCATTTGATTATAGTTCAGCCAAAAAAGTTCAGTAGCTATTTTTACTTATCTCTATTTCGATGTGACCATTTTTTTTTCTTCAAACTCCCTTCTCATTTAGGGCTTAAAATACTGATAAACAACCATTCTCCAACTAAATCAACCGCATTGAGCGCAAATCTCCGCCTATTCATTTATATTTATCGTTGTTTATCGTGTTTTGCCGTATAGAACCAATTTGCTTGTTATGAGTTGATACCGAGCGCAAAATAAATTCATAATGCAAAATAAATTCGTAAAATTAGTCAGCACAAAATGTACCTCTCTACAAATAAAATATGCATTAGTGCAACAACAAGTTATCAAAAAATACAGTCATACGAACAATCGTGATTGGTTTAATTTGGTACAAAATTGAGTCTAAATTGTCGTTAGCTAAATTTGTCCTTGAGAAATGGGGTAGTGGTTCGATGATAAAAGACCCGGTTGTCGTTTCATGATTAAGGTAGAACTGATATCAATTAACCTAATTCCATAACTGAAATCAATTGACTCAATAATTTGCTTGTTTTCGTTAAATCTAATCATCTAATGTTCAAACTCAACGGGGCACCTGGAACGTGCAATTACGTATACTCATCAATCAATTCTTAAAAGTTTTCAGATCTTTTTCACAATTGCAGTAAATTTCAATTTAATTCCCTGGCAAAAAAAAATTATCGGAGAACGCTCTTAAAATGCGAATTAGAATATGAATCGCTTAAAAATTAAATCGCTCAGTGATCTGACACACCTTATAGAAGGGTTTACTTATTGTCAATAGTATTTATTAGATTAAAATTGGCATTTCTGTGTTCATTATAGCCACTCCCTCCCCGTCTGAATTTTTTGTCCCCGGGTATCACCTGGCTCCCATGTACTAGCCCACTAATTTGGGGCTGAAATTTAATGGGAACGGACAACAGTAAAAACCTAAAGATATATATTCAGAGAAAAAATAAAACACGCATGTGTATGTTTTCAAATGCCAAAGTTTGCAGTGCCAGGAGTTAAAATGCCAGAAGTTCCTTCATAGCTAGAAGTTGACATACTCGAACTTTCGGTTTTTTCAAACATACAAATAGCGTGTTTTAAGCAAGGTTGCGAGACTCCGCAAAAGTCAGTTTGAAGTTCTGGCATATCCAACTTGGTTTCCGACCGATGCCAGAAGTTCTCATAGACTAGCCATTTAAATTCAGCATACCATTCTAATGGCGAGAAAATGTCAATTATAGATGGACAATTTCCAATGTGGGGGGGGGGGGGGGGGTAGACATTTCTGATTTGTGAATGGATGATTGTTCAAACATAGCTTGATGATAGTGGCAAGGTCACACATCTGTCTTCGTTAAAAGCAAGCGGAGTAGTGGCTGCTGAGTCTTTCCCACAAACATTCGAAACATTTAACGACTTACTCAACTTCGGCGACGCCGGATATGTAATGTTGAAGTTCAACGCATTCGGAATATTATTGTTGAATTTTCCGTCTTCCGAGTAAGTTCGAGTCAAGTCGTTTCGAATTGCAGAATTCCTCCGACTTTCGGTCGAAATTGTTATAATTTTTCCGGTTATGACTGATAACTCGATAAAAGTGAGCAACCAGCTTATAGCCAGTGGAACCAAAACTTCAAACGCAAACTCTTCAACCGACTTTGAATTATGCGGACTTTCGGTTCTACTCGGTTCTTCTTTTCTTCCGGAATCCTTTCCTTTTAGTCCAAAAAGAGCAATTGACGTAAGAGCATTTAATCCCAAACAAGATGTAATCACAAACAACGCGACCGAAAGGTCCAGTTTTAAATTTGAACTCATTTCGACAAAACATGGTTTTGTTGCGGCGTGAATGACAATTAGCGCTATAGCCAATATTGTAAAAATTACTGCGGATAATTTAGTTGCTATTTGAAAAATAGCATTTGAGTTTTTGCCATCGCTCAAACTTTGTTGTGATTCTAACTTCTGCTCCGGCAAATTTTTGACTTCATAAGTATCAAAATAAGCTGAATTTTTAGTAAACAAACTGTTTTTCTGATCAATTGGGGGCAATTTGATAGATTTGAAAGAATTGATGTGTTTGCTGATGTTGAACTTGGAAGTTTGCTTTGATAAATACTGGCAAAATTTCTGGAATGGGCTGACAATCTGAGTACAGCAGGGACAGGTATTTTGGTCCGGTTTCTGTTCGGAAGCTGTTCTGGCGTTTGCAACGGCATTCTGCTGGTTTTGGATCTCTTTGCTAAAAAACCAGAACATTAGATCCAAATTTATGTGCGATTAATTAAATTTACATTAAAATTCCGGGTCCTCCCATTATAGCCCCCCCCCCCCAGCTTAGTGGCCAGATAACTTATAGCCCCCTCGCAGCAAACCATGGTAAACACACTATAAAGGGCGGTTATAATTTTGTGGGGAGGCTAAAATAGTGAACACCGAAAATTCCGGCACTTCAGAAGACTGTTATTGGACTAAAGCACAATGACCGGACTTTTTCGGTCCCAAAGTCATTGTTTGAAAGTTCAGCAAAAAACGTTCGTAATTACAGTCCCGAAAATAAACATAATATTTATAGATTAGAATTGAAAAAAAGTTAACATATCAAAGATCAGGCGACTTTGGGGCAAATCAGGTGGTGCCAATTCAAATCTTCATGCAAATTTTTTTTTCACTTGAAATTGTTCAAAAAGTTCTATTGATCTTTCAATATTAGGAGATAAATGTCAATATTTGACATTTATACACCTCAAGCATGATTCAGATTAATTTTATAAATTGTTAATTCAAGTTGTTATAAACTCGTTCTTTTCTATGCTCCATTTTTTTAGAATAGTTATCGACATTCCAAAGTGAAGTAAGAGTCTGTAGGGTCAAAATCAAGTGCATCTGTGCAATAATTCAAAGCAATAATTGAAAAGTAAATAATTAATTCGGCTAAAATCATAAATTCAGCTGTAATTCAATTGCAATGATATTTAGCTGAAACTAGTTCCAGCAAACCATTTAAAAAAATACATGAGCTTATGCAGCAAATAACAACAGAGAAAGCTAAAAGTCTGAAGGAGAATATGTTTATAAATCCGACTTTCAAAATTCGTCTTATGAGCTAGAAACTAAATGCAAATAAAATAACAAAAAAACAACAACTAATTTTTTGATAAGAGATCAAAAAAAAGTGGAACGTTAAGATGATTCTGTTCTCCAGCTTTTTTAAGTTGAATTGCAAACGTAAATTGGCTCATAAACAGGAAGAAAATGGCAGTTAAAAATTGTTTCAATTATTCCGTTAAATTTATGTTTATCTTCTTTGATTAATCTTAAAACAATTAATGATTTGCACTCAGCTGAACCGTTCATTTTCTGGATGACAAAAACAATACTTTTACTGTATGGTTCTCATAAACAGAAAAAAGAATCATGCATTTTATAGAGTCGGGTTCCAAAAACCACTTAAACTTTGGAGTGTACCCGTTCATCAAAGAAACCATCTCAATTACTTTCAATTTTGTGTTTGGTTCTGTCCAATTGATTTTGCCACAAATGGTTGGCATTTTTTTGCAACTCGAATGCTCGTCCCAACCAATTTTTGCCTGTCATTACTGTGGTCCATTTCATGGTCTTCAACGCAGAGCAGAGGTGTAGTTGCATTAACTTGTATGCTGGAGAAAATTGACCAACCAGAAGAGCAAAACTTAGTTTAGAACTTGTACGTAGGCTCTCATGGAAATAATAAAGTCGCAGAGCCAGAAGGCACGCAAAAATATGAAAGAACTGTTCAAGACTCCTGCTCTAATCAACAGTTTTTTTGATGTTGTAAGGAAATAAAAAAATGCAAACCCAATTTTAAAAACAATAAAATCACGGAAAAGGTTAAGTTGTTTCAGATACTGATGTCAGAACTGTTAAAAAAGTAGAATAACGTGAAAAATCTCAAAAACTTGAGGAGAAAAAAAATGCTACACATCTCTCAAAAAGACTATTGCAGAGTAGTAGATTTGATATAATCCGGGATCTTTTCTGCTTTTTGTTTCCGGCTGTCAAAAAACAATACCATAAAGCCAATGCTTTGAAAGATAAGCGTGAATAGAGTAAAAAAACACAATATTCAATGTCTGTTTATAATATAAGCGAAATTAAATTACTTTAAATGTGTTTATTTCAAAACTTAAATGCATCTTTAGTTTGCAAGTGTCGTTCGTGCATAGTTGTATATCTAAAAGTATGAAATGCAAACAATGTGTAATAACATGTATAAATGGGGATGCAAATGGACGCGGGAGGCAAAACAGAAGAGATTCAAAGTCCGTACTAGATTGTTGCAAATCACTTAGGGTTTTCTACCTTGTGTGATGTGGAATAAGTCAGAGGTATAAAAAGAACACCAGATCTTAGTGAGATTTTCCAAAATAAACTACTGAAAAAACTCGACAAAACCTATTTGCCAAAATTGTAACCGAGCATGTTATTATAGTTTCAACAAAATTAGAGTTCCGATAAGAGTTTCGATGAGAATTGCTATTTATGAGAGTACTGGACAAGACAAACAAAAGAAATCAAATGTTAGCAAACATTATTCACGACCAAAATGTCTACTTAAAGAATACCTAATAACAAAAAATGTAATCAGATAAAACTTGAACAAAAAAACTAAACTGAAACTCCAGTGATAAGATACTAGGCTTGTCATTAATGAGAAGATCTAGTAGCAGGTCAAAAAATAAAAGCAAAAAGTGCAATAATCAAAATTGGCTTTTTTAAACCAACCAATTTAATATTGATTAAAACTAATAAGAATCAACTTGGATCGTGTTGTCCTGTCTTAGCAGAGATCAAACTACAAAATTGACAGAAAAAAAAGACAAAAACTGAGAAGGGAGAAAGCTCATAAATACAATGATATTTTAAAAATAATAATTTTCAAAAACTCAAACAAACCATAAGTTTTCAACTTCAAACACAAAAGAGATTTTAATGCAACTGCTCAGCAAGCCCGTTGTGCATCTTATTGGTAAGACTGAACCATAGGAGTGCAAAAAACAACAAATACGGACAGGATGTAAAATTTCATAAATAATTTATTGGAACCATAGTTTTAAAGCTATTGAAATTACAACACTGAAAAACCTAGAAAACTCTTAATGAACAAGAAGGATTTGAGTTCTTTGCTTGTGTCTTACTTGATTTTATATGACTTTTTTGCATAGGGTCTCTGTGAAGAAGGCAAAAAAAAGAAGCACAATTATTGATCAGTATCGAAAACCCACAAAATTCTTATGAAAACACATATCTCAGCTCTATAGACGTCAACCAAAATAAAATCAAAAATAAAACTTATATCTGGAGAAAGAAAAAAATGATGAACTTTGTCAATAGTGAAACAAATATACTTAGTGACAACAATGAGAACAAAAAATGGAAAAACAATAAGTTTTTTTGAAAGTCGTTAAAACAGTTAGCTATATTCCGAAATCAGTGAATGAATTCTTTTAAACGTCCAAAGAAGCACGTAAGGCTTTGGTTGTTTAGATTATACCGTACGGCAACAAAATTAACGACAATTAAAATAAAAAATTAAAAATCTTACAAAATTTGCGAGACAACGGTTTGACAGCCATTAAAACTGGAAGCTTTTCACTGTTATCTACAAAAATTTTAATTTACGCATTCTTTCTTCGCCAATTGGTGCTATCGTCACTGTGATAACTTGAAAAGGGAAAAATATAGCGTCAAAAACAGGCAAATAAGCAAAAATTCCGAAACTTTGAAAGTTTGTAGGAAAAAGCCAAGAAACCATTAGTTAATAGTTAAAAATCAAAAAGCCCTCTAAAGAGTTTTTTATTTGACTTGGAATTGGTTAATAAGTTTTCTTGTATATGCTGAGACTAATCTACATGTGGACGGAAATAGGATAAAAAATTGGCAAACTTCAATGACATTTTCTTAAAACAACAAAGTCCTAAGAGGCGTTAGATAACAAAAATAGCATTGCATAGGTTCACCAACAGCTCTCAAAAACCAATTTAGTCTTTGATTAGTCAGACGAAGTCCTTAAGCTGCAAAAAGAAAAACAGATGAAGGCAAAACAAAACTGCAAAATTACTTTAAAAAAGACCGCGCCCCAATATAATCTTAATAATTATTGATTGTAAGAATCCAAGATAAGTCCAAACTTAGCTCCAATATGCCTGCGCGCTCAAAAATGATGCTTACTTCTTCCATAAGTTTCCAAAATATTAGTTAGCAAATGGAATTTTTCAATAAACCAAAAAGATGCTATTTGTGTAATTATCGAGTTAATTTTTTCAAAAAGCCTGCAAAATCTTAATTCTAAAAAACTCTTATAGGAAACGAAAATACAATTAGCCCTTTTGGAATTTTCAAACAATGCGACAGCGGATGTTAGGTCCCTGCTTCTGGCATGTTTAGTTCAAATGGGACAAAAAAATGTATAAGGAAGCATTTTTAACCAAAAAATAACACTTTTAACAAATCTTAGCAAAACTGACAAAATTTTGGGAAAAAAGGAAAAATTGAATAAAAACAGCGGAATTCCGTCTATTATTCATAGAAATGTAAACCTCGATAACTCCCGGCAAAAAAAATCAGAACATCTTTTTGATACCGTATTCTACGCCGGACGGGCTTTCGAATGATCTCACTCGCAACTCTCTGTGATGAATACATCCATAGGCGAAAATTGACGGAACAAAAAACCCATTCAATTATATAGTGCCTTCCTCCCAAGTGGGTCGGAACAACAAGATAATCATTCGATTTCATGCCTTTCACTGTCAAAGTAGAGCACAGCTGTATCTTTTAAGCTTTCGTTGCAAGAATCATTTTTTCTTCAGATGTTTGTCTATCATCATGTGTTTCATCATGTGGCCGCACGTAAACATACAGAAGCATTTTCAATTTGAATATTTATTTATGTATCCCGATCAGGAAAGTTCACACGTTCTGATATATTACAATTTCACGTTACAATCTGAACTTCATATAGCAACTACATCATATCAATTTTGCATTTAGAAAACTACTACCCAGCCCCCCATTACACATTTGTTCGTTCATCAAAATCAATATTTGTTCAGAGTACATAAAAAGTACTCATTTTGACAGGAAAGCAGATGAGACAGAACCGGCGATCATTGAATTGGCCGACAGAAGGATTAGCCGACAACCAAAAAATGGGGATTCAAGCCGGCATTCCGACCGCTCACCAATTTTAATGGGTGGACGAACTAATGATATTTTGACCATTCAGATTTTTTCCGTGTATGCTCATACTGTGTTAAACTGGATAGAATAAAGTGCGCCATGCTAGGGCAATTAGCCGAATTGGAACACAAAGCGAAAAGAATTTCCGACTGGCGGGTCGGTGGGCGCGCTTCGCCGCGATAACCGAACCGCGAATTCCGGATTACATCCCACAGCGCGTGAGAGGCATGGCCGTGAACAGCGGTCCGCAATTGCACTTAAACTGATATTCGGCTATCTAAACTGTAGGCCAACTAATATTGTGGTAAAGTATAGCACAAAAGGGGTGGCGATTCTCTACTAGGTACCAAAGGGGGGGGGGGGCAATTGTTGAAAAGATCCGATTTGTCGATCAATCAAAATTAAGCTGTCGGCTAAATTTCTCAATTTTTTTGTCTGCTAAACCCCCTGTCGGCCAATATTCCTAGCTTCGACAATACCTAATAATGCCAGCAGACTACAGCTAAAAGAATGTGGATAGATTTCATCTCTTTTCTGTTCCTCCCATTGAAACGTATCAGCTCTGTTAAGCAGGATTACCCCTTAGAGACTTGTGTCTAGACACCCTTGTTGTCTCTTCTTACGCTGTCTCGTTACTCATATACTTAACCAGCCTAAACCTACGCTACAATTAGTGATTAGTTAAACACAAAACCTTTCATATACAATATAGGTACTCCTTAAAAAATTGAAAATATTATCCTCAATCTTACGTCCAAAATAGTTACGTAACCAAAAAATGCAATGAGGTTTATCAAGTCCGTTTCAAAACAAGTGAAAGTTCATGAAGTATGTTTATGAAGTTTTATGAAGTAGGTTTCAAACGTTTCATAAAGGTTTCAAGTATGTTTTGCAACAAGGAAGCGTTGATATTAATAAAGAAGAAAAACAGCAGAACATCGGAAAATTAAGGACATCTTTTTGGATTTTTGGCAGTTTGGTGTATCAAATTTATCAGGTTATTGCAGTAAATTATCTTTGGTTTCCTTGTTTGACTCTAGTAAAAACAATAATCAATTAAATATGAATGAATACTATTAGAGCAACTCTTTGCTCGTTATGTTGATTCTATGTCAACACCATTAGAGTGAGAGTATAGTTTGGGACCTATGTGGGTTGCGACCCCACAATATCTTAATTAATTACACTCGTCTGCTCGGCACTGAGCCAACTGGTCCACATTGCGAGAGTCTTGCTGTGCTCTCTTGTATTGAGCTATCATTTCAAGTTCCATCTTATGATCACAACTTACTTACTAGAGTGTATACTCTAACACACCTTCCTTAAGTTGTGCGTCGTAACTCCTCACTTTCAACTTCTGGCTAGAGCGTTACGCTGGACCCATGACCTATTAGCAGGATTACGAACACTGTAGCGCAACCACCCCGATGAGGTGGGACGAGTTTTGGCAAGTTAGAGATTGAAGCTCTTTAAGCTCAAAAGATGTTAGAGAGAATAAAATATAATAATTTTAGCAGATTCAAAAGAGAAGAGAAAAAGAAGATTTTAACAAAATTCAGTCGTATATATAGCCTGAAATATAAATATAACATTTACAGTGTACATTTGTTAAAAGGTTAATGTATCAAAAATCAGGCGATTTTGGGGCATATGAGTGGGCGTCATTTCATTATTGCATGCAAAAAATTAGTTCACTTGAGATTGTTCACAAAGTTGCATTTCCCATTCAATATTAGTAGATAAAAATCAATATTTGACAAAAATACATATCTAAACTGATTTGCATTCATTTTCTAAAAACTTAGCTGCAATTGTCGTTATAAATCTGTTAAGTTTGTTTTCTTTCTGAGTTCATTAACATAAGTTAAATTTCTGAGCTCTAAGATATTTTTAAGTTCTTTTCTGTGCTCCAATACCTCCACTCAGATTGTTGCCCTAGGTGAGAATCTGGACTCGCCCAATAGTTGTTCTCGATGTTGTTCTACTTTCTGCGGTGGCAAAGATTTTGTCAGAAGAGCTGCTGCCATTTCATCTGTTGGCGTGTAGATCAATTTGATTGAAGTATCATCAACTCGTTCGCGGATAAAATGATATTTCGTGTCGATGTCCTTTGATCGTTTGTGAAGCACCGGGTTAGTTGCACCGTGCAGATCAATTTGATTGAGTTGTCGTCAACTCGTTCGCGGAGGAAATGATATTTTGTCTCGTGTCCTTTGATCGTTTGTGAAGCACCGGTTTAATTGCAAGCTTTATGCAACTCTGGTTGTCCTCTCCTATCGTTGTGGTCTTACACTGTTGGTACCCCAGTTCTTTAAGAAAACCACGCAAGAAGATTACTTCTTGAACCGCGGCAGCTAAACCTTGGTATTCTGCCTCACAAGACGAGAGTAACACTGTCGGTTGCTTCTTGACTTGCCAACTGACAGATCCCCCACTGTCTCCCAGCTTGAAATAGTATCTTAAGGTCAATGGTCCACCGTTTACGTCTCCACTCCAGTCTGCATCTGTTTCGCCAACTAGAGTGCTGTTGCTGGTTGACGGGAAAAACAGTCTAAGATATTTAGTATGTTGTAGGCATCTCAACAAGCGCTTGCCAGCATTGAAATGCTCAAGAGTTGGGTCATTCAAGAAGCGTGATAAGATATTTGTGATTCACATGATATCTGGTCTGGTTTGCTTAGCTATGTAAAATAGTGAACCTACTAGACTTCTAAACTCATGTGAATCTTCTCTAACTGAATCTTCTTGAGGTATTTCAGGTCTTAGGTTATTTTCTGGTGTTGTTTTGCTTGGTTTGCAGTCCTGCATATTGAACTGCTCTAAAATGTTTTGAGTGTACTTTTCTTGATCTAAAATTATTCCTTTTTCTATTTTTAGAATTCGTATTCCAAGAAACTATTCAAGATGTCCTCTCACGTCCATTTTAAACTTGGATTCTAGTGAACTTTTCAATTTGTTGATCTCTGTTTAACTATTTCCTGCTATGACTAAGTCATCAACCCAAATTAGAACAAATTATTTTTCATCTTCTTTGTTTTTCAGAAAAAGAGAGTAATCGTGTTTACTTCTCTCAAAACCTTGCTGAAATAGAAAAATTGAAAGCTTCTGATACCAATTTTTGGCTGCTTGCTTCAGTCCATATATTGATTTTTTAAGCTTGCAAACTAACCTGTTGCTATTGCTGTGTAACTTTTCAAAACGCTTTGAATGCTCTAAAAGGACTTGTTCGTCTCTTTTAGGATGCAAATAAGCTGCTTTTACATCCATTTGTTTTAAAAACAAGTTTTCGATAGCTGATAGAGCTAGTAGAATTTCGAAGGATTCAGGTTTGCTTGTGGGAAAAAGTATCCGAATATTCAATTCCCTCAATTTGTTTAAAACCTTTTGCTACAAAATGAGCTTTAAACTTATCGATATTTCCGTTTGAGTCATGTTTGATTTTCTACACCCATCGGCCAGGAATAATATTTTATCCTTTTTCTTCTGGAACTAAGTCCCAAGTTTCTGTTTCATTTAAACTTTCTATCTCTGTTTTCATTGCTTCAAGCCATTTGTTTTTTTGTTCCGAATTAATAGCTTTTTCGAAGTTTTCGGGCTCGATGAAATTTTTTGTTTTTGTGCTTTTGAACAGCATGAGAATAGCTTTTACCAAAGCGTTCCGGACGTGCTCTGGACCTATCACTTCGCTTATATTCTCTATTTTGTGCTGCCTCTTTTCATTTCATCGTACTCTGACCAAAGTTGCAAAGATTTTTGTTCTTCTGAAGGAATTGCTATTTTACCTAAATTACCTATCATTTGCAGTCTTGAGGGTGGTTTTGCTTTTTTCTGTTGTGAGTTTTTGACAGATACTGGAATTTTTGAAGGCTTTCTTTTTATGTTTTACACTGCGTCTTTTGGATTAAACTGTACATTAATTTTGGATTTTTTTGTGACACTAGGACTTGGTCTCTCTTGTTTAATTTCTTGTTCAACTTCAGTTTTTGTATTGTTTTCACTTTCCTGAACACTCTCTGTTTCAGTTGACACAACTTCTGAACCTAACTCACTTAAGTTGTTTGTATCCTGAGGTTCTTTTCTTACTTCGTCCAAGTCTAGGTATAGAGAGCTGTTTTCTGTATCTTCGGTTTCATTATGAAAACTTGGTAAATTGTTTTCATTGAACCTAACGTTTCTGGAAGTGAAATTTTGCGTAGTTTTTGAAATTTGCAACAAATAAGCTGTTGTGTTATCAGAGTAATCAATGAATAGGCTATTTTTTGCATTTGGATCGAACTTTGATTTTTTACTGGCATCACGATTTTTCGAACAGGCTACAAAACCAAATTTTTTCAGATGGTCGCTTCTCGGTTTTCTACCGAAAAATTTTTCAAAGGCTGACTTTGTGTTTTTGTCTTTGACAACTAAATTTCTAGCATAACATGCTGTATCTAAAGCTCAAACCCAATAGCTTTTTGGCAATTTTGAATCTATTAGAAGGCATCTTGCAGCCGCTACCACGGTTCTATTAAAACCTTCTGCAACACCATTTTGCTCGGGTGATTCAGGAATTGTGTATTCACGAGATATTTCTTTGCTTATGCAAAATGTTTTAAAGGTTTTGTTTTTGTATTCTGTCCCATTATCAATTCATAAAATATTTGGTTGGCCATATTGTGCAACATACTCATTGAAAGCTTGCAATGCTTGGTTTTGTATTGCATAAATTTTACTAATGCGTAGCCAATGATTTCATCTATGAAACTAATTGCATATCTGTTGCCACCTATACATGATGGACTCACTGGTCCAATAACGTCAGAGTAAACTCATTCTTGTTTTAGAGTTGCTTTGCTATCGCTCACTTTTGGAACAGGCTTTTCGAAATTTTTCTCAAAGCACAAGTTTCACAAAATTCTGAAGCTTGGAAAACTTCATGTTGTATTTGCTACATCTCTAAATTTCAAATGTCCAAGTCTGTTGTGCCAAATTTTTGCTTTACATGTGCCCCCACTTAAATTTGAAAAGTGGTGCTTGTTTTCTTCTCTGTATGGTAAGAAGAACAATTTGCCTCTTCATATCATTCTGAAGCTTTCTTTGCTTCTGAGATTTAGCACTGACTTAGCTTTTGTGTGAAAAAATTTGTGTTGCTTTTGAACTAAACTTGAAACTAAAACTAAGTTTGTTTTGTACTCTGGTACATGTAGAACTTTTTCAAATGTAGCACACAGAAGTAGCAATTTATGCAGCACACCTTTAGTGTCTCGTGCTTCCACATCTACATCTCCTATTCCTTCAACTTTTGTTTTCCCTCCACCTGGATTGTTAACTGTGGTTTCAAGTTTTTGATTATTTTTAAACCAAGTTTTGTCTAACATCATGTGAACACCGCTGCTTGAATCTACTACTAAATCAGTTTTCGAAACTTCAAATGAGCTTTCAGCGCTTAAACTACATGCCAAAACCTTTATGAGGAATTTTTTGTTGATGTTTACATGCACTTGCTAGGTGGTCTTTAGCCCTGCATACACTACATGCACCGTTGTTCTTTTTGTAACAACTAGCTGCTAAATGACCAGGTTTGTAACATACAAAGCACAATCTAGGGCTTTTGGAACTACTAAGCTTAGAAAATAGCATTCCTAGGTTGTGATTTGGATGAAGAGTGTACAACAATTTGATGAGAAGCATTCTTTGCTGACATGGCAACATGCTGATCCTCCTCCACACCATCTCTCTGTCTGCGGCTCTCTTCGAAGTTGGTGAGACGCTTCCCCAGTTCCACAAAATTCTCTACAGGATTGAAGCTCTCCTGCACCACAAAATCACAAAATGCTCGTATCTTTGTGAAAGGCCGTTCAATACCATTGCTTTAAACAGCGTCTCAGAAAGCTCCTCACGAGCATGATGCAAGCGGTTGACCAGTTCTTGCGCTCTGATGAAGTACTGGTGGATGGCTTCGTTCTCTCGAAGTTGTAGTTTGGCCAGCTGTCTCATCAGACTTATGACTTTGCTTTTCTCGTCTCTTCTGAAGCATAGCTGGTGAAGTTGCCAGGCTTTCTTTCCATCTCCGAGACCCTCGCTGTTCACACAGTCATGCCGAATGAGCATGAGGCTGCCGGTGTCTATTGTCATTGCCAGGTAGCACCAGATCTGATTTTTGCGGCTCTCATGTTCTTGTACAGCTGTAGCTCTACCTTGAGTCTGTGCCTCGTGTTCTCGCGTTTGCGCATCATTGGCATCTTCCCTCAGTGGGGCTGGCCTGTCAGGTAGCTCAACTGTGTCTGTGAGCGTTTCGAAGAGGCCCTTGGTTTGTGCAAAGGCAGAGAAATGAGTGCTCCATGTTGGGTAGTCCTCTGCCAACCCACTAAACGTCATCCACTTCAAACTATTGTTTGATGGATCCATTATGAAGTTTAAACTCCGATTTTATATCACAAATTCTGATTTAGCCTTTATTTATTAGGGAAATCTCAAATTTTTATCTTAAACTCTCCTCAATCTAGAAGGGCAAAAACTGCCAGCACTGACACTACAATCTAAACCAAAACTCTTTTAGCGTATCAACGGTCTGATGGCTGGGCCCATATTCCATTAGAGCAAATCTTTGCTCGTTATATTGATTCTATGTCAACACCATTGTAGTGAGAGTAAAGTTTGGGACCTATGTGGGTTGCGACCCAACAATATCTTAAATGATTGCAATCCTGTGCTCTCCATTGAGCCAATTGGTCCACTCTGCGAGAGTCTTACTATGCTCTCTTATGTTGAGCTATCATTTCAAGCTCAATCTTATAATCACAATTTATTACTGGAGTGTATACTCTAGCATGTAAGATCTCAATTAAGAAAAATTGTCTCAGGAGATATTTGTAAGGGGCGCCGTCTTCTTATCAGACCTGATAAGACAAGTCAGATCTTCCTTTATAAAAAACTCTTCTTATCCCATTTTGGACGATAGAAGTTCTTCCTGTCTGGTCTTAGATGATCTTAGATCTGGTCTTAGACGGCAAAAATTATGTCTTATCAGGTCTTACGAGATACAAAATTCCTGCTATCAAATCAAGTTTGGTTAATTGTTCTTCGGAAGGAACTTCTTGAATGAATTGACCTTCAATTGCACAAAAACTTACTTCATCAGTCAAACTTACGGGATTTCCTGATAGGTACAATTTGAGGCATAATTCCGCTTGCTATGCTTTTAAAACAGATCTTTGTTTCTACTTAGTGACCAAAAACTATGAAAAAATCCCGTTCTCCGCAAAATTGCTGTTCTCTTTACATTTCTGTATGGTGTCTTTTACTAGATAGGGCTACGTTTTAGCTTCCCGTGTTGAGAATTTCGTCGGAATCAAATATCAGAAATCGTCGGTTTTCGTTGGCTTTACTTCGCCAAAACCAATCAAAGCCCTTACGTTTTTTGGTTCATTTTGATCGGTTTCCGTCGATATTTAAAAATAAGAATCGTTGGTTTCCGTCAGTTTCAAAACGTAAGGAGTTTTGGTTTCGTCGTTTTGATAAGGTCAGAAGCGTTGGTTTTAGTCGGTTTTAAACGTACGAAGTGTCGGTTTTCGTCGGTTTTAAAGGAACCAAGCGTCGATTTTCGTCGCCTTTACCTCGCCAAAACCAATCAAAGCCCTTACGTTTTTTGTTCAATTTGATCGGTTTCCGTCGATATTTACACGTAAGAATTGTAGGTTTTTGTCGGTTTCAAAGCGTAAGAAGCATCGGTTTTCGTCGGTTGCAAAACGTAAGAAGCTTCTGGTTTGTCGGTTTGATAAGGTGAGAAGCGTCGGTTTTCGTTGGTTTCAAAAAAAGCATCGGTTTTTGTCGGTTTTAAAACCTAAGAAGCTTCGGTTTCGTCGGTTTGATAAGGTCAGAAGCGTCGGCTTTAGTCGGTTTTAAACGTACGAAGCGTCGGTGTTTGTCGGTTTTAATGGAACGAAGCGTCGGTTTTTGTTGGTTTTAAACGTACAAAGCGTCGGTTTTTGTCGGTTCCAAACGTACGAAAAATTGGTTCTTGACATAAATTGGCTACTATAGTGTCGGAAGTATCTCAAGTTAAGCAGAAAAAACAACTTTCGAGATTTTCCAGTATGATATGTTTTTTACCCTCCTTCTTTTTCATTCTGGGCTTGGAACCGGCAGTGGCGGAGTTACATAAAATGACTTAAGAAGAATTGAGCAGAGCAATAGGCAAAAAAAAACATGGCTCAAGACGCTCTCTCTCCAAAACAAACTAAATTAAAAAAAACAAAACTATGCACCCACACCAACACAAACACAGACAAAAATAGCTAAATGGGAGGCCAAAGTCTGTTATACATACATACATTCTTTTCGACAAAACCGACAAAAGCCAAGGTTTCTTACCAGCAAAAAAGATGAGTCCGACAAAACCGACAGAAACCGACAAAAACCGTCAAAAACGAACACTTCTTACAAATAAAACCGATGAAACCGACAAAAATCGACGAAAAACGACACTTCGCACATCGTTTTTGTCGAGCTTTCTCAACCCGGGTTCTCTTGTACGTTTGGCCGGTAGAGGAGACACATCTCATCGGATCTTTCAGGATGGAATTTTCGTTACAGTTATGTTTATCTGCTAAGATATCAGATCTTATAGAATAAAAAATTTTGCTGAGCAATAGGTTTTACAGGACAAAAACTCCCGTCTATCCAAAATCTTTTGCGAACTTTAGATGAATAAATAAAAGATTTTCGCTTGACTAATGAAAACACATGCTCCACTTTCTCTATAGTCTTTGTCCGCCTATTTATTGTCAATCTTGATTCCCTGCTAAAATTTTTGAATCATCTCAAAAATTGAACTGCAAACTATGGTCGGTACAGTGACATACTGGGGATTTACTTACTTTCCATTTTCAATAATCCTCCATATTGGATCATACATCTGACTATCGCCCACAACCCCACCCCCACTAGTGGAGTAATCAGAACTCCAGGAGTATTTACTCTCATCCCCTGGTGTAGAGTAGGACCCTTTACCATTAGCAACCTGTTGATTAGTTCCAGGGTTATCATTGGCTGAGCACTGTGAGTTCTGGTCGAAGTGTGAGCTGACTGATATCACGTGATCGGCTACAAACTGACATTGCTCCACAAATGTTGTAAAGTCGCGTCCTATGAATTTGTTTTCAATCTCCAGGTCTTTCACAGCCTAAAGTTAGGGAATATTTAGATGGTGAACAGCTTAGATTATGCTGTTATAGTTTTGATTTTAGTTTTGATGACTTCCAAAGAGAAAACTTTTTATCGAAAACAAAAAATACTGTGCAATCGGTGAACAGACAAAACAGTCCCAGACAAAATAGTCCCGGACAAAACAGTCCCAAATAGCAAAATATTCCCAGACAAAACAGTCCCAGACAAAATAGTCCCAAGAAACCAGACAAAACAGTCCCAGACAAAATAGTCCCAAGGCCATTATAATAGCTCTCACACGTATGATTTAACAAGCGGATAATTTAATCCCATGTTCGGTTGTGATAGTTTCATATCAAGTCCCACGGGCCACTGAGGCATGGCCATGGCCATTAAGTATGTTAAAACATAGGGGTAATAGCGACTGCTAATTTGTTGTCGGATTATTGAACGAACATTTCAAAGTACATTGGGTATAATGGCATTAGGTACATTTTATTTGGGACTATTTTGTCTGGGACTGTTTTGTCTGTTTTGTTGGACTATTTTGTCTGGGACTGTTTTGTCTGGGAATATTTTGCAATTTGGGACTGTTTTGTCTGGGACTGTTTTGTCTGGGACTGTTTTGTCCGGACACGGTGCAATCGGTTACATGACAATTTACGCAATGCCTTTTTACTCAACTTTCCATTTTACCCAATGCCATTTTACCCAATGCCATTTTACCCAATGCCATTTTACCCAATGCGAACTTACCCAATCCCAGAGTAACCAATTTTGAGAATTACTCAATATCTTTGATCTGATTGTAATTAATGCTCTTTCCAAGTTCAAAGCAAAGTGCGTAAGGCTAATTACACCGCATAAATGGGATTGGGTAAAATGGTATTGGGTAAATTGTCCTGACACTGTACAATCATATGCAAATAATGTATCTGTTCGTCACCATTATCAAGCCGTTGCCAATAGGTTTACCCACTTTAGCAAATAGGGGCACAAAAGTCACTTTAGAAACTCAGAAAAAGAGCAGCCGTTACAACCCGCGATTCTCACCGGGATAAACAGGAATTGGCAAATTTATCCATTACTCTCGCCAGAATTACTGGAAATTTTGTGAGTGTGAATTGCCGAATGGGAAGACGAGCATAGTCAGCTGGTATACAAGATTCCAAATACAGATTGGTGGGATTTGAGGCTCGGATTCAGTAAGTGAGATGAAATAAATGCGAAGTGAATTTTGACAGATCGAATAATTATTGGTATCTCTTGAGTCAATTATCACTAGTCATATAGGGTTTAACAATGAAAAACCGAACCTGGTCCAATTTTATATTGAATTCTCTCATAGTTTCTTTGTATGTCTCTTGAAATTCCTGCTGCTGTTTTTGGTGTTGTGCCAACAGATGAGATTGTTGCTGTTCTTTTGGTTTCACTGTCGTACTTTCCTCCATATCTGACCCCTAAACAGAATTTATTATATGCAGCTAAAGATAACCAAGTAAAATCTTTGTGAAAAACGATAAAAGGCACAATTATGAAAAATATCTAAAACACTTGAATGATATTGTCAAATTTTGACTTAACCAGTTGACTATTAACCTTCTGATGGAAGCAATTTGCCTTGTTTTCAACGACATATTTTCTTTGCCTTCAGGCTACATCATGAGTAAAATAATATAGCAGAAAAATTAACTCTCAGACTTTTTTAAACAAAATTTTTCATTATTTTTAACAATACAGCTGTTTAAAGACGTCGATAGAACCAAACGTTATATTTCATGTTGCATCTACATTCACTAACTAGTACTAACTTTTGAGTTTGCTCCTTCAGCTAAAGGTGGAGGCTTGCCGAAATGATCAACCGGTCCAATTAGCAGAAGAGCCAAAACCAGCATCAACACAGCCACGCTCCCTTGCACCGATGCCAGAAAATTGAAACTGCTCCGCAAAATAGTTTTGCAACTTTTGATGTTGAACAAGACAAACAAAAACATCGAAAGAGTTAAAAACAAAACAGCCAATGTTGAAAATTCTTTAACTTCAGCTACGAAATAAACTAGTAATACAGTTATAACCCCCGCAATTATTGACATAAATAAACTCAAACAAATTCTGTGCCAAATTTTGGTTCCAGAATCCGGAATTTTTGCCGTCTCTACAACATGTGCAGGCGTCAAAATCAAGTTGTTCGAAGCTGCCAAAGATCTTGAAGTTTGCAAAGTTTGGGAGCGAAATGGGCTTTGAGTAATATTCATATTAGAATGGAAATCCGGAGGCGGGTTCACAAAATTTTGCGCCCGACTTGGCTTCAAAAAGTCATCCGGGGCTCTGTGGTGATAAGTGTGGTTATAATTCTGGTTATAAATTGGTTTATAACTGCGCGGGTTGTAATTCTGGTTATATTGGTTAGTAAAACAAAGGTTTGTGCTTGTAGATGGTATCAAAGAATCCTGATGGTTGTTTATAAGAATATTATCAGCGGAGGCATTGTTGAATTTTTCCTTTGATCCGGGGAAATTGTTTTGGGACGCTTTGAAATGGTTGTAATTGTGCTGATTAGAAGGAGGCAGGTCTGCGCTCAGGATCTCCATCGATTTGCTCGGCACCTTAAAATCCGTATAATCATTGCTTGATCCTTTTCTCATTTTGGGCTTAGAACTACAATGGCACAAGAGATAAGCTACGATGGAATAAAATTACAAAGTAAATAAAGTCTAATTATGTCTACAAAGAGAGCTAAACTAAAACTGAAACCAATAAAAGGAAACCAATTTGTCCAAATTAAACTGCAAATTTAACCTTTATTTAGTCATCATGCAAGCAAATTTTAACAAAGCCCACTTTTTTCGAGTGCTTATTGTGCGTTTTGCTTAAAATATGCCATGCTCAATAAAGGTTTATTTGAGCTTGAGAGTTGGTAATTTATTATTGGTAACCGCTAGCTAAAAATGAATTTGAACTGATAACAGTCATTTTTAACAAAAAGATGAACTTGAAATTGTTTCAAGTTGTATTTGACGTTTATCCCCATTGCAAATTTAATTAAACTTTTTCCCTTTTCTGGCGGAAAATATATAATAAAGTAATTGAAAGAAGTAAAATTCTGATAGCGAGAAAATTATATTTACACAAAGCGTGGCTTTAAAGCGTGAAATAAAAGAATTCGGTTTTTTGACAGTTTCCACAAAAATCAGCTTTTTCCATAAGCATGGATTATTAATGAAAGCCCAAACTAGGAATAAATATAAACTTAATCAATCATTTATTCGAAATCTTAAATCCCCCTCGCCCTCAAACGTCTTTTAAAAGCTTAGTTAAGTTAAGACTGAAATGTTCTTAGTTATTATAAAGGGGAGTCTTAACATTATGTCGCGGCGTCAAAAGTGTTATTTTAAAATCGAATTAACTTGAGATTAAGAAAGAAAGAAACTAAATATTAAAACTAGGACTTAACCATTTTATCTCTAACTCTTACACAATAGATCGGCAAATTGGTATTAGTGCGTGAGGGTATACTATGTATTAACTTCAATCAATTCGTACATAATTTGAATTTCGTGTGACTTTATGTTGATTTGTGGCTAAATCAAACAAAATGACCTCACGTTTTGTGTTGTGAATGGTCTTATGTGTGACAGCTTACGATCGCATGCTTAAACATGTGATGTTGCGTATGATTGTTCTTGGTTACAAAGTAATCTGAGATCTTAGGCTATTTTTGATCACATTTTATGAACTAACCAAACCTTGATGTGATCAAACGCCGAAGCCAATCTTGCGGTTTAAGAATACTTTGTTGCCTAAGATTTGATTTAGTTTTGTAAGATGTTGAGACTCGCGCGTCTCTGCTTTTGTATAGTCATTTCTGACCTTAAGCTGAATGATGTTTTGTATGGCACTCAAAAAATGGCACGTCTGCTTAAAATTTGAGAGGAAAAATTAGCCGTAAAATCTAATGAAATGGAGAAATATGCGGTCCTTTGGTCATAACGACAAAAAAATGTTTTTAACTATCTGGTTCTATCAAAAAAAAATCTGCCCTCGAAATTCATGTCTCCGAATATATTGGCCATGAAATGTTTTAGAAAGTTTCAGTCAACTTTACGGAAATAGTAGTTGAAGTGGTTTCCGCCCCTAGAAAACAGAACGGCTAGGTCACAGACTGTGACATTACACCGCAGAGGTATACCCCAAAAATTCCACCTTAGTAAAATTCGCTCGAAAAACAGATACATAAAATGAACGAAATTAGGAGACATCCTTTGTATCTTATTTTTCGGAAAAAGGGTTGCGCCATTTTTGCAAAATATAAATACTTTAAAATTGTAAAATAGGTGAAAAGTCTTGTAGCACGTTTTCGCTCATTTTACGTATCAATTATTGGCATTAAAAGTACCTCTAATCCCCATTTAAGCCTAATTGAGCATGCAAAAGTGATTTAATACTTTTTATTAAGCACTTTATTAAAGATTTAAGTGAAGCTTCTAAAGCTTTAAAGCGATTTAAATACGCACAACTTTAAAGACAAAGTCGACAAGCCGAGCCATCAATTTTTTTCCGAAAAATCCCTCGCTCAAAAAAGGCCTTGTATATAAATGTTGGACCGGCTGATATGGGCATAAAGAACTAACTTATGATTTTCGATATAGAGACTTTGCCACATTTCAATATACTTACAGGACACCTTCAGGCATTAGCAAAATTGTCTCATAATGTCTAGAAATTGATTTGAATCGAAATAATCCTCTAGTTGGATGGTTAGTTAACAGGTACAAATTGATGGATTTTTATAAACAATATAAACATTAGTACAACAAAGAAAACGAATCAGAAAAGCATTTTTCTTCAAGATGTTGTCCAAATGTAAACCTAACTTACAAAGACATCTTATATTGGGCCTATAACCAATTGGGGAAAAGGTCAATAATTTCTTCGCTGTGATCAACCTATGTTTCAATGAGTTTTTTGCAAAATTTTTGGTCTTGTAAAACTGTTAAGTATGCCAGTTGATTTTCTATATAATGCCAGGACGTTCAACGCTTTCAGTAATTTCTAAACATTAATTTTATTTAATTGAATTGCCAGTGCCATTGGTCAAAAAATTGCTTTTCTCTATATCATCCAGACCTGCCCTACCTCTACCTAACAAAAAAAGATAGACTTATAGCTTGGTGGGCATATAATATATACCCAGCAACCCCTGAATATCATGAAAACCTCATAATAGGGTAGCACTGGGAAACCTATCATGGGGAAGAACCAACATTTTCAAATGTTTTAAACATGCTAGAATACCCCGAGTTGGGTTCAGAGAATTATTTTTGTCTGAATTTGTCGTTTATATTTGTTGAAGTACAAAATTTTCTGTAAAATGAGTTCTGAATGAAATTTATAGTTGAAAATGAATTGTTTTGATTTGATATCCAATGGATTTCATTGAATTATTTGTTTCCGAGATGACAGACTTTTTTTAACTCTGTCAATTTTGTTCTTTTTGTTTGCTCGAGTCTCATCAAAGACTGGTCCTATGTTTTTTCTAGCTAAAACCTAGCTAGTTTGAGCTGCGTAGGTTTTATTTTGAGTTTATACTGACTTTGTCAATGTTTTGTTTCTTTTTTTAAAAAAAAAAACATTGAGTTCTGGATGTACATGCTTGTTCGTGTTATCTGATTTTTTGTTCGTCTTCTCGCGTAGTCTTAATAATGAAAAGTATCATCGGGACCCTAATGCGGTTTTTCTTACTTTATAGGTGAACTGAGTTAGAGGCAATTTTTTTGTTCATACACTATTATTTTTAATCAATAGAGGAGCGTTTTTGAAAGTTTTCTATCTCTTCCTCATTTGGTTGACAAATGAGCCAAACTTGTAAATTGGTCTATTGTGAACAGGGCAAAAACGTGGGATTTGCAAAGACGTGTTGGTGGTTACAGTTAGCAGGGACAAAAAAGTTAATGAATTGAATTTGAGTTTAACCACAACAGCAATATAAATATGTAAAATATTAGATATTACTGACTGGATGTCATCCCAAAATGACTTATATCTCATCGAGTGTGTAGCCCAGAACTATATTGGAGGAGAACTATCGCATGTCAAAAGACATATCTATTAGGTTTTGATTTTCAAAAATGTAACGGAAAGTAAAATTTTTTGTCAAAAATTTTAATTGATGGCGGTTCATTTTAGCTATATTTTCTGGTATTAAGTTGTTTTCAGCGGCATAATTGTGAGCCAATCTAAGCTGTCGTTGTGAAGATTTTTTTCTTGTTTCTTTATGATATCGTTTGCTTGATAAAATTCCTTTAGATGTATTCCGATTCACCTATAAAGATATTTCTCAACAGATTTGCTTTCCAGTTGCAAAAAAGTTCTCCAAAAATTCTGTTACATATAATTCAAATATGTTGAGCAATTTGAATTGCCCATTACTGATTCAACAGAATCAAATTTCCGATTAGGAAACATTGCTCGAAAAATTCTCCGGCTTTGTTTTAGTTGTACAGCCATAAACAATAAGACCATAAGTTATTCCAGACTTGTTTCTTTATGATATCGTCTGCTTGATAAAATTCCTTTAGATGTATTTCGATTCACTTATAAAGAAATTTCTCAACAGATTTGCTTGCCAGTTGCAAAAAAGTTCTCGAAAATTTTCTGTTACATATAATTCAAATATGTTGAGCAATTTGAATTGCCCATTCCTGATTCAACGGAATCAAATTTCTGTTTAGGAAACATTGCTCGTAAAATTCTCCGGCTTTATTTTAGTTGTACAGCCAAAAACAATATGACCATAAGTTATTACAGACTTGGCATAGCTTTAATGGGAAAGTAGTAATTGAATTTTTGTAAAGTAGTATCTTGCTTTATACAAAACTTCGCAAAACTTGCTCGTCTGTATCGCTTTTTTTCCGATATGAGAATCGTAATTCATTTTGTGGTCTATAATGATGCCTAAGTACGTAACTTCGTTTACATTTTGCACGTTTTCGCCTTGAAAATCTTTGTCCAATTGTTCTCGTTTTCCGAAATTCGTTAAGCTGCATTTTTTAGTCAATAATTGTCAACTCATGCTCCTCGAACCATCTCTTTTTTACTTAACTTCATTATAGAAAATATTAGTGTTCTGCTTTGCAGCAGAGTAAATTGTAGCATCATCTGGAAACAGACTAATTTTGTTTGACTTACAAACTTTGAGAAATCTATAATGTATAACAGGAAAAATAGTGGACACAAGAATGACCATTGCGGAACGTCATAGTTTAACTTCAATTTTTGCGAGACCGAGTTTTTGTCCTATTTCCGAAAATGTTAAAAAAGTAAAATTTCTTGTCAAAAACTTAACTAAAAGGGGTTCATTTTAGCAATATTTTCTGGGATTAAGTTGTTTTCAGCGGCATAATTGTGAGCCAATCTGAGCTGTCGTTGTAAAGATTTTTTCCCGTTTTTTAATGATATAGTTTGCTTGATAAAATTCCTTTAGTTACTCGTCTAGCAAGAAGTTCTTTCTTCTGAAGAAATTTCTCATCAGATTTTTTTGCCGGTTGCAAAAAAAGTTCTCAAAAAATTTCTGATACATACAGTTCAAATATGTTGAGCAATTTGAATTGCCCATTATTGATTCAACGGAATCAAATGTCTGTTTAAGAAAAATTGCTCGAAAAAGTCTGTTTTGCAGAGTGATGGGCCGGTAACAACTCGGGTCAATGCTAAAAACATTTTTGAGCAACGGTTTTATTGTGAGCCAATCTGAGCTGTCTTTGTAAAGTAGTATCTTGCTTTGTACAAAACTCCTCAAAACTTGCTCACCTGTTTCGCTTTTTTTCCGATATGAGTTTTGTAATTCGTTTGTGGTCTATAATGATGCCTAAGTACGTAACTTCAGTTACATTTTGTACGTTTTTACCTTGAAAAACTTTGCTCAAGTGTTCTCGTTTTCCGAAATTCATTAAGCTGCATTTTTTTGTCATTAATTGTCAGCTCATGCTCCTCCAACCAACTCTTTTTTCCTTAACTTCATTATAGAAAATACTAGTGTTCTGCTTTGCAGCAGAGTAAATTGTAGTATCATCTGCAAACAGACTAATTTTGTTTGACTTACAAACTTTGAGAAATCTATAATGTATAACAGGAAAAATAGTGGACCCAAGACAGACCCTTGCGGAATTTCATAGTTTAACCTCAATTTTTGTGAGAGCTAATTATTGTATTCAACTTACTAATGGCGATTCTCAAGAACAATCCTCTTGAAGTTCAAAAAATTCTCACGGAAGCCATACTTTTCAAGTTTTCAATCATTGTTTTACGACATATGGTATCAAATGTTTTTTTTGGATCAAATAAACATGCCAAGTTTTTTTAACATTGGTCTACCGAATTCCTTAACATTTCGGTAAAAGAGATCTAAACGTTTTAGCACGACTGTTTTTCTTGATATCCAAATTGGTTTTCAATTATTTCTTTAAACTTTTTAATGAAATTCATCATCCTCTTCAAAAACTAATTTTTAAACGCTTTCGACAACGAGTTTAAAAAACTGATGGGCCGGTAACAACTCGGGTCAGTGCTAAAAACATTTTTGAGCAACGGTTTTATCTTCGCCAATTTCCATTCTGAAGGAAAGTAACCAAGGTTATTGAATTGATTGAACTATATGGTTAGTGTTTGTAAATTGACTGAGACATAATTTTTGTTTCAAATTTGTTAAAATGCCATCATGACCAGACGATGCTTTGTTTTTCAGTGATCTAATAGAAGCTGAGACTTCTTTTTCTGTAACCCTTGACATAAAAAAGCTTTAGATAATTTCCCTACCAAAACCAATATCAGTTTCATTGAAACTCGAAGCTAAGTTTTTTCCTATGCCAGCAAAATAATCATTAAAAATCGTTCACTGAACGCAGATAAAACGCTTTTGTTCGTTTTGTTTTCTTCTTAGTAAGATCATCATAATAGTTCAGACGTGCATTTCTGATAGCTTTGGTTGTAAGGTTGCGTTGTTGCCGGTACTTGTTATGGTTTTCTTCTGAAGGATTTTCAAACCCAATTTTGAAACCATTGTTTTTCTTTTTGATCATGTTTTTCACTTTATTGGTCATCCATCGAGATTTGCGGTTAATTTTCAAAGTTCTTAAAGGTGCAAATTTTTCAATTCAATCAAGATTAGTTTCTGTTAATTCATTGATTTGTCCATCTACATTGTTTTGATTCCAATTTTTTATATTACATTATTGAAGAGACAATTAGTTAGGAACTTTTTCACGTTCCGCCATTTTAATAAGTTTCTATCCAAAATATTTGCCAAACAATTGTTCTCAGTACTGTCGTTAGCTTTGATCAAAAGAGCATAATAATCTCAAATATCAGCTAGCAAGAAGTTCTTTCTTCTGAAGAGATTTCTCATCAGATTTGATTGCCAGTTGCAAAAAAAAGTTCCCAAAAAATTTTTGATACATACGGTTTAAATATGTTGAGCAATTTGAATTGCCCATTATTAATTCAACGGAATCAAATGTCCGTTTAAGAAAAATTGCTCAAAAAACTCTGTTTTGCAGATTAAAAATATCGTTTCGGCTTCGTTTTAGTTGTACAGCCATGAACAAAAGGACCATAAGTTATTACAGACTTGGCATAGTTTTCATGGAAAAAAGGTATTTGAATTTTTGTAAAGTAGTATCTTGCTTTGTACAAAACTCCTCAAAACTTGCTCATCTGTTTCGCTTTTTTTCCGATATGAGTTTTGTAATTCGTTTGTGGTCTATAATGATGCCTAAGTACGTAACTTCAGTTACATTTTGTACGTTTTTACCTTGAAAAACTTTGCTCAAGTGTTCTCGTTTTCCGAAATTCATTAAGCTGCATTTTTTTGTCATTAATTGTCAACTCATGCTCCTCCAACCAACTTTTTTTTCCTTAACTTCATTATAGAAAATACTAGTGTTCTGCTTTGCAGCAGAGTAAATTGTAGTATCATCTGCAAACAGACTAATTTTGTTTGACTTACAAACTTTGAGAAATCTATAATGTATAACAGGAAAAATAGTGGACCCAAGACAGACCCTTGCGGAATTTCATAGTTTAACCTCAATTTTTGTGAGACCGAATTATTGTATTCAACTTACTAGTGGCGATTCTCAAGAACAATCCTCTTGAAGTTCAAAAAATTCTCACGGAAGCCATACTTTTCAAGTTTTCAATCATTGTTTTATGGCATATTGTATCAAATGTTTTTTTGGATCAATTAAACATGCCAAGTTTTTTTAACATTGGTCTACCGAATTCCTTAAAATTTCGGTAAAAGAGATCTAAACGTTTTAGCACGACTGTTTTTCTTGATATCCAAATTGGTTTTCAATTATTTCTTTAAACTTTTTAATGAAATTCATCATCCTCCTCAAAAACTAATTTTTAAACGCTTTCGACAACGAGTTTAAAAAACTGATGGGCCGGTAACAACTCGGGTCAGTGCTAAAAACATTTTTGAGCAACGGTTTTATCTTCGCCAATTTCCATTCTGAAGGAAAGTAACCAAGGTTATTGAATTGATTGAACTATATGGTAAGTGTTTGTAAATTGACTGAGACATAATTTTTGTTTCAAATTTGTTAAAATGCCATCATGACCAGACGATGCTTTGTTTTTCAGTGATCTAATAGAAGCTGAGACTTCTTTTTCTGTAACCCTTGACATAACAAAGCTTTAGATAATTTCCCTACCAAAACCAATATCAGTTTCATTGAAACTCGAAGCTAAGTTTTTTCCTATGCCAGCAAAATAATCATTAAAAATCATTCACTGAACGCAGATAAAACGCTTTTGTTCGTTTTGCTTTCTTCTTAGTAAGATCATCATAATAGTTTAGACGTGCATTTCTGATAGCTTTGGTTGTAAGGTTGCGTTGTTGCCGGTACTTGTTATGGTTTTCTTCTGAAGGATTTTCCAACCCAATTTTAAAACCATTGTTTTTCTTTTTGATCATGTTTTTCACTTTATTGGTCATCCATCGAGTTTTGCGGTTAATTTTCAAAGTTCTTAAAGGTGCAAATTTTTCAATTCAATCAAGATTAGTTTCTGTTAATTCATTGATTTGTCCATCTACATTGTTTTGATTCCAATTTTTTATATTACATTATTGAAGAGACAATTAGTTAGGAACTTTTTCACGTTCCGCCATTTTAATAAGTTTCTATCCAAAATATTTGCCAAACAATTGTTCTCAGTACTGTCGTTAGCTTTGATCAAAAGAGCATAATAATCTCAAATATCAGCTCTAACCGTGTTGCAAGTAGATAACGTATCACCGAAAATAATGTTTTCACTGTTTATGGATAAATGAGTTGCAAAATTGTTCTGGAGATTTTGATTGAAAGATTTTAGCAGACTAAACACATTGATATTGTGTGAGCCCAAAAGATCAATGTTGAAATGTCCGCAGACAATGTGATCTCCTTTGAGATGATGAACAGTAGGCAAATAATTTTCAAAAATATCTAAGAATTTTGAGATTGATTTCAAATGTTGGTGAGCGGTAAATGACAGTTATAACTTAAAGCTCAAGTTTCAAATTAATTGTAATTGTTAAGTCTTAAATTTGATCATCGAGATGTTTAACAGTTATTAACAAAAAATGCGCATCCTCCAATTTTTTGGCCGCTTCTTTTACGCGTTACAATTTTAGAAAAACCATTGATTTTACAGTGTGAGATCGGGTCGTTATCTGTTAACTATGCCTCACAGAGTTCAATTAACAATGGTTTGTTTGAGAAACTTTCTACGAAAGCGTTCTGCTGGTCATGATAACATCGCAAAGATCTTATATCCAAAAACAGTAAAAAAAAAAGCGTCCCTTACATTTTCAAGCTCGTTCTCCTCCATTTATACCCCGTAATACGCTCTCATCATCTTTGTCAAAGATAGAACAAAAAAATTTTTGGCAAAAATGATTTGTTGTTAACAGTTTAAAAATCACTCATCCCTCGCCATCAACATGAGTATCAAAAATCGTATTGAAATTCATTTTGCTGAATTTTGTTACTGTTGTCTTTCGATGCTGAAAAGCACTTTAACTTAATCCATTACTTCGTCACTGTCATCTGACAACAGGCGAAGTTGTCGAATAATATCATTATCTAATACAGGCCTTATTTGCGTTCGTTTTTGTGCTGGTGTAAGCGGTAGTCTGTCCATTGATTTATAGTTCCCAGGAAACCTAAATAGCTTTTTTGGGACAAAATTTTTGCGTTGAAAATGTGTTCTCTCAGTCCTGAGTAAACAATTTCCTGCTTTCATGTAATCATCAACATCTTGCTAACATTTTAGTTTAATTGGTTGTACTTTCTCACCAACTTTTATCAAAACTTGCGCTTGACTGTTATTTTTCTGCGTTCTGAGACCTTCTTTAAAAGCGTAATCTAATAAAATAACTTATCAGCTTTCGTAAGCCTCTCCTCCATCTGCACAGCACATTTTTCCCGTTCGAAGGATTTACAAAACCCTCAAGAAATTTTTTTCTGTCCCAAAATTCGATTTTTAAACCGAAATATAGAAACTTAGCTATGATTGTGGGCGGCTCGCTGATTTGCACTATCCGTCCTAGTTAATGACAGGTCAGTAGGTCCCCTGATGTAACTTCCTCATGCAGCACATTTCTTATGAACTTGATAACATCCGTGGTAACGTCTTTTTTTTACAAAAATAAATTTCGAAAAATAATAGTATCTTTTAAATAATATCTGTCGACACCATTCACTTTTTCGCGGAGGTATTCAATCTTGTTTTGCAGTTGAATTAATTGCGCGTCCTTAGTTTTTAAGTTTTCACATATCATGGCGAGAAAGTTTTTTAATTCTGGGTCAAAGTTAGAACTCAATAGTTTATCCGTTAAGAGAGCAGTTGAAGTTACAATGTTGTTTATTTCCATTTCGTAACGCAGATGCTTTAACGAGAGAGAGAGAGAGAAGCGACTGACCTTCAGCTTTGCATACAGTTTTCCCTATTTTGTGGGCCTTTTTTTCTAACTGCTCGTTTTGCAATGTAAACAGGCAATACCCTTGTAGTTAGCCGTTAAATATGTGTGCAGGTCTCAAAGGTTTATGGAAATTGAAAAGGCAACAAAATGCATTGACACAAATAGCAACTTCGGAAAAACTGAGCATGTATCATTGGAAGTTCCGTGAATTTAGATCAAATGAGATCTTTAAAATGTAAGAATAGATCTTTATTTCTAAGCCGAGAAAGTTTTGTTCCATTGAAGTTAACATTTTTAAAAATGGATTTATTTTCAGTCTTTACAGAAACTCTAGGTGTCCATGTTCACAAGAGTTTGTCTGTTCATTTTTACAGAAAAATTATCACATCTAAATTTTTGAAAGAGAAATTTTTGTCAATTAAGGCTTTTTTATGATTTCATTTTTCAACTCCTATACACTAAAAGCAAATTGAGCTCCATCTATTCACCTGTTCATGCAAGAATTAATCACAATAAGATGTTCAAACGCTTTCACAATTTGGTGTTTCTTTTGTCCCAAAAAACTCACCTCATGTGCCACCAATGTGAGGAAATATTGAACTGTGGTTTCATCCACGACTGATTGGAACATATTGAACTCAAAGGCACGTTTCCGAGTCTCATTATTCAGAACTTAGAGAGAAAGTTTTGTTTTACCAGGAAATACGTGCTCACACTCCAGCTGAGGACATTACTTTTTCTATGATATTAATCAAATCTACTTTTTGAAATACCAAAAAAACAACTGGATACACCAAAATTGACGTTAAGCTCCTAAATCTTTTATCCGTGGTTCAATAATTTAAAACTTTCACAGATTATGAAGGAAAATCTGGATGTTATTGTTCCGACCCACCTGTGGGGGGGGGGGGTGAACTATATACTCAAATGGGTTGTTTTGTTGGGTCTATTTGGGCCGATCGATAGATTCATCATAGAGAGTTGAGACGGGTATCATGACAAAGCCCCTCTAGTGTAGAGTGTGGAAATAATTTATTGATTTTCGCTTTACAGGGTGTTATCCAGGTTCAAAGTTTTGTGAACAGCAGACAAAACTCCGTTGTTTTCATTCACGATTTTTTGTTTTTCAACCAAATTATTGTCCATTTTACTATAATTTGTCAAAATTATTTGAAACAATGCTATCGATTTTGCTTTTGGGGATAGAGAAGGGTTGTCATTTGCTTTATCCGAGGCTTTTGGTTATTATATTTACAGCGAAATGATGCCAAGAAAATGTATATTATGTCTTCAGAGAAAAGCTAAATTTTTCCATGGCTTTGACAAAATTTTCAAAATTTTTTATAATTTTTATTTTTGACAATGTATGTCAATGCTTTTTCAACCTAATGACCTCGTTTTATTATTCAAAGATCCAATGGGAATTTTTTGAGCTATTGATGAACCTATACAAAGCCTTGAGTTGTTATCTTATGCCTATTATGACGATGAATATAGTTTTTTAAAAAATGCAAGTGAGAATTTGAAGTTTGTCAATTTTTCAATCTTTAATTCTGTACACTTATTCATTAGTCTCAGTATTTAGAGGGCAGAATTAACGAAACATCATTTGGCATTGAAAGACTGTGCAAATAGGAGACTTAAAGGTTTCAGTGAATAGTTTGTACTTTTAACGTCTGTGAAACCTTGTTCTCCAAAAACCTTGTTCTCCAAAGATTTTTTTGTTTTTTGCCTCCTTGTGTCGTTTTCTCTTGTCGTACGGCATTTCTTTGACATTTTTTGGTTTCCTGAAAAATTTCTCTTTTTAATTGATCTTTTTTGGAGACATATGGATTGATTAATTAGTTTTGTTGGAGGCAAAGCAAACTCTTCTTAAATCGGATTCTTATAATCACTAACTATTCGTATTACATTTGAGCTGGGGTTTTCAAAACATTTTTGCATTTTTAGTTTTTTTGTGTTAGTTACTGACTAGATTGACTTCAAATCATGCCCCAATTATTGAGAGCCTATTTAAAACAAAATAAGGCTAAAGGAATGTTTAATATTCCTTCAGAGAAAACAGAATTTTCCTTTTACTCCGACAATTTTTTCTGAATTTTCACTTGATTTTCGTGTTCTGAATTATATGTCGTACTAATTACAGCATCATGATTTCGGTTTATTAATCAAAGATCCAATTTGGTTCTTTATGATCTATAGATGAACATACATAAAGCTTTGAGTTTTTGTCTAAATCCTGTCACCTCTTCGAATATACTTTTTAAAGACATCGAATATTTGAAGTTTGCCAAATTTTAAATTTTATTGCTTTCCCCTTTTCACTTTACTCTCAATATATAGAAACAAAACTTATCACTAGTGAAATAATTATCACATTAACGAAACATCAATTGCCTTTGAAAGAATGTCCAAAGAACTTTTTAAGGATTTAAGTAACCAATTTCTTTAATTACTGCAAAACCGTTCTCTCAAAACATTAATCAGCATTTTTCGCCTCCTAGTGTCGTTTTCTGTTGTCGTAAGGCATATACGTGACAATTTTTTGTTTGCTGAAATATTTCTTTTTCTAATTGATCTATTTGAAAACATATGTATTACTTATTTATTTCTGTCGGAGGCAGAACAAACTCAGGCCTACATTTCGACTCATCCGGGTTTCTTCTAATCTTTAATCGTTCGTATTGCATTTGAACACGGTCTTTTTCAAAACATTTTTGCGTTTGTCTTTTTTTACGTTAGTTACTGACTAGATTGATTTCAAATCGAGGGCCAATTATGGACAGTGCCTATTTACAACAAAATGAGGCCAAGCAAATGTATAATATGGTTTCAGAGAAAAGCTAAATTTTTTTATGGCTTTGACAAAGTTTACAATTTTTTTGAGTTTTCGGTTTCGACATTGTATGTCAAAATTTTTACAGCCTGAAGACCTCGTTTTATTATTCAAAGATCTAATTGGTTTTTCTTGAGCTATTGATGAACCTATACAAAGCTTTGAGTTGTTGTCTAATGCCTGTTTTGAATACATTTTTGTAGAAATTTTCAAAGAAAATTTGAAGTTTGCCAATTTTTTAAAAATTTTTTCTGTCTCTTTGTAGCTAAGTCTCAATAAATAGAGGGCCAAACTTATCAAAAGTGGAGTAAATAGCACATTAACGAAACGTCATCTTAGCATTGAAAGTAAATGTAAAAAACTAATTAAAGAGAATTTTAAGTTAATAGGTTTTTTAACGACTGCGAAATAGTTTTCTCGAAATATTTAAGTGAGTTTTTAATGTTTTTGCCTCCTTTCGTCGTTTCCTGTTGCTTTACGGTGTATAATTGACAATCCATTTCATTAAATCCTTCTACGAATGTAAACTGATTCCATTAACTGAATTCAAATTATGGCTAATGGTTTTCGTAAAAAAGTAACGTAGTCTACTTTGTACAAGACTCCCTAAATTTTCTATTGCTCCAAACATTTTTTTATGCCAATTTTTTTTACTGAAGTCTTTAGAGCTTAAAAATGCGTTAACATAAGAAGTTTGCGAGTTTTCAATATTTGTCAGTATTTTTGGTTCTATTGTTGTCTGGTTCACAAAGAAGACGCATTTGAAATCGAACAAGAATCACGCAAAAGATTCAACCTCCTGTCTATTAATTTCAAATTTTTTTTGTTTTCAATGTCTTATAGTTTTGTTGGCTTCAATACTGTGGTTTCAATTAATTGTTTAAAAAAATATGAGTTTTGACCGTGTTTTTTGTTTTTTTTGTCGCCCTATGATTCGATATCACTAATAAAAAACACAACTGGCTTTTGAGCAATTGCAGTTTGTTCTGTTTTTAATCTAAGTCGAAAATTAACGATTTTTTTCGAGTATTTTATGGAATAGAAATATATTTTTTTTGAAACTCAATGGATTATAAATTTTGGTGGCCTTTATATTAATTCTATCATTTTTTTGCTTCGTCTCTGGCTTCGTCTCTGGCATTAGAACATCATTACAATGGCTATATATTCAAATGGACTCTTGGCTTTAGTACTACGCATTTTCATAAAAGTGTGATTTTTTGTTATATTCCCTGCTGTGTTTTTTTTCTTGCCACATTATCAAAGTAGTGGACTTTCCCAATCGGTGTAAAAAACGCGCAATTAAAAAGTTAATAATTCTTCATGAATAGCTTATGGTTCAATTGTTTGTAACAATGCTTTCCTATTTTTGTTTTTTTTTCGTGTTAGTTACTGACTAGAATGACTTCAAATCAAGGCCCAAATATTGGCAGAGCCTATATACAGCAAAATAAGGCCAAATGAATGTATATTATGGAATTTTTAAATATATGAACAGGGAGTTTCGATTGTAACTAATAGTTGCAATTATTTGATTTTTGTAGTTGTCTTGTCCAGTACTCTCGTTAATGACAAGTCTCATCGGCCCTCCTAACCCAGCTTTATTTATTTCACTTAGTTGTTTGTTGAACGATGTGTGAAATTTAAAAAGTTTTCTATCTCTCCCTCGCCTGGTAGACAATTAAATCAAAGCGTTAATGAGCGGGGTCGGGACTTTATGTGCGAACGCACATTACCGAACCTCCTTGTTATCATAAATGAATTAAAATGTGTAAATTGCGAACTAAAAATGTTCAAATCCGGCGCGACGATCTACAGACGTTTTTACGCTTCTTTTCTCTTATTAATGATGGCAGACTGTTTATAACCGCTGAATTTGAACTATATTTTCAGTCCAATTTCAGTTTCTGAATGTGTCTCCTATAAATGTTGTTTTTTCAGTACTCCATTTGTCTTTTCGTTTTCTTGTGACGCTTTTGTTTACAAATAGCCCGTCATATTTGTGTTCTCCGTCGTTGATTTTGAAGTTTATGAATAACTCCCAATCAGGCGCGGCGGACTTAATACAGCAAAAAAATTTTCGCTATAAAATTTCATTGACTGTTAGAAGAGGCGTGGATTGATTTTGAATCTCAACAACAAATCTGATAAAGAAGTGAGATCTAAAGCAACCAATTGCTAACTTGATGACGTAGCTATGTCTGCTTGTGTATTTGTTAAACAAAACCTAGACTCATAATCCTATTAAATAGTGTCAGGAATGATGCTATACATATTTATTCAGAGGTTTTACTACGAACGAAATGGTATCCATGATACAAAAATTGCCTACAGCAGAATTTCCGCTTACTAATCCCACTTTCGGCCAAGGGTAAGAGAATTAGGAAATTTTTGAGACTATACAAAATTGTTCCAACCCACTTTAGTGGGGGAGGAACTATATACTCAACTGGTTTTATTTTGTTCAGACAACTTTGGCCGATCGATATAGTCGTCGTACTGAGTTGTGAGTGGTATCATTAGAACGCCCCTCCAGCGTAGAATATGGAATTAAAAAGATTTTTTCAATTTTCTCAATTTCGAGTTATTGAGGCTGAAATTTTTGTGAATATTAGACGTAATTAAGCTGTTTTTATTCACATTTTCGGTATTTCTGAAAAAATTGTTGTCAATTTTGCTAAAATATGATAAAATTGATAACTGTAGTATCATTGATTTCTTCTGTCAAGATAGAGGAGGGTTAATAAACTGTTCGATCCGAGTTTTTAGAATTGAGTTAATGCTAAATTTTTCAAAATTCAGACATTTTTCGTCAAAAAAGAGACCAAACTTGATTTTTCAGCGCACTTGCTTTAAGTTTGCTGGAACTAGACACCATAAAACTGCGGCCATATTCTTTTCAAGACCAAAAAGAGCTAGTTGTAAACCCGCTGACTTTATGAGTCTTCTGGAATTTTAGTTTTGCCAGTTTTTTGCAAAATTAAACTCGATAATTAAACAAATGATAATTCTACTTCATTTATTTTTGACAAACTGAAAAATTTTGCAAAGAAATTAATTTCGTTTGCACTCTTTTGAATAATTGAGTGATTCGTTAGAAGCACAGCAAAATCTGGGCTGATCTTGATCTCAAAATGGATCCTTACAATAAAAATTTTTAGATTTTAATGGGACCTTTTTTTCAAAACTTTTCCGCCATGTAATTGTTTTTATGCAAAGTACTGACACTTATTTCAAAAAAACGGCTAATATAAAGAAAAACAAAATTTACAAAAAACAAAACCAAACGAGATTACATTATGGTTTCAGAATTTAGCTCATGGTTTTTATCGCTCTGACCAATTGCTTTAGTAAAAAAAATTACGGACTTTTTGAATTTTGCTTTCATTTGTCAGTTTTTGTTGCCCATTGACTTCTTGCCACCAGTTCAAGATCCAGCTAGTTTCCAGGAGTATAAGGAACCTAGACACCTCTTCCAGCTGCTTCATAATGTCTGTTATGGCTTTTAATGTATTTATTTTAAGACAATATCGCTGATTTTTTGAACGTTGCGAATATTTTATCTTATTTCTCTCAACTTTGAGCGCAGTCTCAGTAAAAACAGGCAAAATGAGTTATCTGTGATATAAAAATTAATTTTGGTAAGAGTTTTATATTCAACTAATGGTTTCTGTTTTTGATAATACGCGTTTTCATGTTTTTTTTATTTTTGACAATAATTGCATATTTTCTGAGTTCATTCTGTTTCCTTGTCGAATTATCACATTTTGGACAAAACAAATTGAAATAAAGCATTATATGGAAATTTCAAATTGTTGCAAAAAGACATATCTGGATCTGTTAATTATTTTTGTAGAATAGTTTATGCTTTTTTGGGCTGAGACATTTATCTCACAAAATTTTGAGGATTTCTTTTTGTTTTTGCCTATGTTTGTCTTTTTTTCTTGTTGTACGCAATATACCTGAAAACAATAGTTGTCTCATTTGCTTCTTCAGAATCTAGGAAGCAGAACCTGGTTAAAGATTTTAGTTTTTAGCAGTTTCTTTTAATCACATTCAAATTATATTAAAAAAAAAAATTTGGACTGTCTCCATTTTGCTTTTCTTTTTCGTCGCCAAGTAAACAAATCTCACTGATTAGATATTGTTATTAAATTTGTTTATTCGAACAATTTTTTTGAGCTTGGTTATACGTTGTGGCTGATTGCTTCGACCATTTATTTTCAAAAAAGTTTTCGAGACTTCTATTCTGTTCTATTTTTGGGTTTCTTTTGTTGTCATGTCTACGTAGTCCTGTTATAAGGAAGGCTGGTTGATGTTAAGATAAGCACAAAATAATGATATACAGTTCTTGGAGGTAACATCTTATAATTTCAGTGCCTAGACCAGGGTGATTTCGTAAAGTTATTTGAAGTTTTGGTTTCTTTATTTGTTGTTATTTTGTTGGGTCGTGACTTATTCTCATTATTAACAAGCCCAATTTCTTCCTGAGGTGATGCAATTTAATCCATAACTGTTTGTTGAAAACTTAAGTCTGCTTTGACTTTTGAAATTTTTTGTTTTCAAAAAAATTTGGGTTTTTGAGCTCGTCATTTTTTAACTAGTTTTTTAGTATATTTATAGCTCATTCTCTGTAAGCATAGGTCCAAAAGGGTTTCCTGTGAGCTATAGTTTAATCTTATAGCGATTTTAGCTCCAATTTTTACTTTTCTTCATGGTTACTACTGTTACTACGAGATTTCTTAAAATGTTTGAGATTTTTTCATTTTTAAACAATTCAAAGTAATTGTTTTCTTTTTAACATATAACAATAATCGATGGTCCCATTGGCTTTGAAATTTTGCCCCATTGAACATTGGATAATGACATGTCTCAATTGCTTCCAATGCAGATATAAATGAACCTGTTTAGTGATTTCAGTTGATATCTAATGACATTAATAACTGTGATATTATTGTTTTCAAAAAAAGAAACGTATTTTTGATCTTCCTTGCTCTTTTTTGTCGACCTGATAACCAGTCGCATTGAGGATAGGTCCCATATCTTTTGCAATAAAACATAGGTTAATTTTTTTGTTTAGGTTTTTTCTGATGCGAGTTTGATTTCGTTATGATTTTTTTTATTATAGACAACGAGTTTTGGTCGTATATAATGTTTGATATTTATTATTGTTTTCTGGTAGTCCTATTATCAACAACGTTCATCGGTCCACTAGCGTGGCATTATTGTATTCCATTGGTTGTTTATGGAACAATATGTATGTTTTTGAAAGTTTTCTATCTCTTCATCATTTGGTATTCAATTAAGTCAAGAATGTGGATGAGCGGGGCGGAACATTATGTGCGTACGCACATTACCGAGCTTCCTTGTCTCTTTCTATACATGATCAGAGAAGATGTTTGTAAAATTTTCTCTTTTGCTGTTAGTGAATTTGTTAAGCTGCACACTTCTGGATAATTGTAGACCAAATTACAGTACATTGAGTGGCTGATATCACTTTTTACTGCCGCGATTCAACATCAAGAAGCCTACTAATACAGATTTTGAAAAAAAACAACCATTTAGCTTTATGGTACTATAGTTTACTTGTCCCCTGATACTATAGTAAACACTGTCCATTGCATTTCCGAATCAAAAAGGACCAGAAATCAACAGCCTTCCTGTTAACAGGTTATGAACTCATGAAAACAAACATTCAACAAATTTGACTAACATGACAGAAGTGCTTGGTGACGCTTAGGTGGCTCGGTGAAGTGCTTTTGACCCTTCTAAATTTGTCTCTAACCATATTCAAGGCAACTTTAATCATAAAGAGTTCCGAAGATATACAACGAGTGTCAGTAAAATGCGGGCGCATATAATATCCCGATTCCGCTCGTCCACATTCTTGGCTTAGATATTTACCGAATCATACAGAGATAGGAAAAAGACAAAATAATTAACGGCATAACATGCTTTAATGGTAGATTATGATTTAAAACTTGATCTAATCCGAAAATAATTCTTAAAATAGGACATATAAATATATATATATATATATATATATATATATATATATATATATATATATATATATATACCAGCGACGTTAAATACCAAGCTGGTTGTCTTCTCTTCCCCTAGATTGAACAAAAATTGAACAGAGATACACATTCCAAATTTTCTTTCGAAAAAAAATCAACAATATAGTCATTTCTCTCGCGAAAAAACAACAAAGTTGCCAAATAAAGACTTCAATTTGTCAAACAGCAAAACCAAGTTCGGAATCCAACTTCTTTTCAATTTTTCAAATTAGGTTTAAAATATAAAAATCCCTCTAGAATCAAAGTTTATTAAATATCCAGCTTAGTTCCCCGATTTTTCATTTAAAAGCATTTTATATTCTAAACAAAGAGGCTCGGTAATATGCGTTTGTACATCAAGTTCCGACCCCTCTGATCCAAATTTTTGACATATATGTCTACCAAATAAGAACAGATAGAAAACCCCAAAACTTCAAGTATTTTTCCAAAAATTCAAGTATTTTTCAAAAATTCAAGTATTTCAAGTATTTTTCAAAAGATCAGCCATTATTAAGAAAGCGAGTCAAGACGAACAACAAACTCAAAGAACAATAAAACAAACATTAATTACATCCAAAATATTGTCTATTTAAAAAAAAAACTGACAAAAGCTCAAAAAAGCGTCGGATAAAACTGAAACTAAACAAAATACGTTGTACTTTAATAAAAAAGATAGGGGACCACTCTACAAAAAAGCCCGGTAACAATTAGACAAAAAATAGCAAAAAACATCAAAGATAAAAAACGGCTTATATTTTGAAAACCAATTAATTTCAATGAAAGTAAAACCATTGGATTGAAAACATCCAATATGCTTATGATTATATAAATCTTTATAGGAAGATTTTAAGACCTGTCAATAGTGACTTTTTTGGTTACAGAAAGAACAACTAATAGAGACAAAAAAAATCAATTAAAGCTTGCGAGAAAACGCTGTCGAAGTCGTAAAGCCATATTTGGTCCCTCAAACTATTTTCAATTGAGCCTTTCGCGAACGTTAAAATATGGCATACATCTTCTCATTTTTAAGAATAGGTAACAAGTAGACCAAAAAAGAGAAAAAGGGCAAAATTATTTGATATTTTTTTCGAAAACGATTATTTTCAAAGTCTTGGAAGCCATTTGCTACAAAAAAAATAAATATTCATCTATTCGTCCAAAAGAAGCCTTTGAGACTTATAATTGTTCAGAATAAGTCTTACTTCTACAGAAAGAAAATTAAATATGGACAAAAATGAGAAACTAATTTACTTTTTGTGCGAAGAACCCGTGTCGAAGTCAGTAAGTTCATAAAGAATTCTTTTAAAAAGATTAGATTTTATAACTATCATCTTCCCTGGACGACCTGGGACCTGAAATTTGTGACCTGTAATTAACGAGACTAAGTAAAAAATAGACAAAAAAAGCAGCAAAATGCGAAGTTAAACAACGTTAAAAAGAGTTTTTTATTCTTGAAAAAACTTTTCAAAGTCATGGAAGCCATCAGCTGTCTATTCAAATCAGAATAAAGGCCCAATTATTCCTTTATAAAAAATGCCAAAGGGAAAATGTCATTATCAATGTATTATTAATACGATTAAAAAAACAAAATAAAAACGAAAGTTATAAGACAATTTTCAAAAATTCAATTAAATTCTCCGAAAAAGGGATGTCGGACCGGTTAAAACCATAATCTTTGCCTTTCATGACTTTTATATATTCAATTGTGCCTTATGTTGAACACCAATGATGTAATTTGGGATTTTTCATTATCAAGTTACTTTCATTACGATTGAAAAAAAAAATAAAAACGAGAGTTATAAGACAATTGTCAAAAATTCAATTAAATTCTCCGAAAAAGGGATGTCGGAGCCGTTAAAACCATAATCTTTGCCCTTCACGACTTTTATATGTTCAAATGTGCCTTTTTTAAATCACCAATTATGTTATTTGGGAACTGATTTTAATGACAAAACGAGAAAAAAACGTGAAGAAGGGGCCATCACCTAAAAACCAAAAAAAATTGTGAAATCAAGTAGTATTAAAGCCAAAAAACCAAAACCTTAGGCGTAATACCGCAAAAAACGTGAAAAAAATTATTTCAATAGAAAAAGATGAAGAACAAGCATTCTTTCTTTGCTGACACTAAGCTACAATTTGACCAAATTAAGAGAAACATAGTGGCAAAGTTCAATAAGCCAATGTTTACTTAATGTCAAACATTTTTTAATGTCAAAACCACCATAAGATCTCGAGTAAAGCAAAAAGATACAATAAAATGGAACTGTTTTGGGAGCCATTGCGACCAATCAACAGTAAGCTTTAATGTGAATTGTTCTGTTCTTTAATTAACAAAAAAAAACTCGATTTTTTTAAAAAGACCGACTGATTATAGTCCGAATTTTTTTCGATTGTAACAGTCTAAGATTGGACTAAAACCAGCCCTGCTATTACTGTTTTTCTATTTAGAACATTCAATTGTTTTCATTGCTTTAGATCTAGATAATTTATTAGTTAAAAGATTAAAAATAAATGTTGCGATTTTGATAATCATAGAGTAAAAGTTCATTGCTTTAGATCTAGATAAATTATTAGTTAAAAATTAAAAATAAATGTTGCGATTTTGATAATCATAGAGTAAAAGTAGCAAAAAAACTGCAAAACTTTGATTCTAGACTGCTTTCAATGGAAGTGGAAGTAAAAAAGGTTCTTTGTAGTTTAGAAAGATTGTATTTGTTGTTTTTGGGGTGTGTGCTTCCGGTAACTTTAATCAAACTGGACTAAAGAACCTTTTTGTGGGCAATTGTTGATGAAAAGGCTGAATTTTGAAATATTTAGCCAAAATTTTAGGCAGAAAAGTTAAATCAAAATAGTCACAAAAACTATTTTGTCTCTAAAATTAAAATCAAGAGTACTATTGTTAACAAATTTTTCAATTTTTTGCAAAATTGACGAAATTTTAGGCGAAGTTCCCGAATATGTGAATAAAAACAACGGAAATTCGTCTATTATTCACAAAACTTCAAACCTCGAAAACTCCCTGTAAAATACGAAATTAAAAAAACTTTTTTAATTTCATATTCTACGCTGCAGGGTCTTCTTGATGATACTACTCATAGCTCTGTGCGATGAATATATCGATCGGTCAAAATTGTATGTGCAAAAAACCCATTTGAGCATATAGTTCCTCCCCCTCAAGAGGGGTCAGAACAATAAAAAAGATTTGTAAAGCGTGCTCGAAAACATGTTAATCGTAAATGTACATAAATCAATACATTACTTATCAAAAATGACGTCAAGAACTGAAATTCAGATGAGAGATTTAAAATTCAGCAAAAAAATCGCTCTTGGACATCCTGAGACGCAATACGGTTTAGTCATCAGGAAGACAATGAAAGATTAGAAAAAGATATGGCACAGGTCTCAAATGGAAAAAGTAGTTAATAATCCGAGTCTCAATATTTAAGCAAAAAGGTCTGCCTTCAATAAAACGCAAAACATATTAGGTAAAAATAAAGGAGAAATAAAGAAAAATAAGTCTGGACAAAGGAGAGAAACTTTCTCTTCAAAATTCATGGACATGTAAAACTAATTCAAACAAATCACAATAAAACGAAAAAGTTGACTATATTTATTACGAGAAAAAAATTTCGTGCAAAACTAGCACAAAAATAAAAAGAAAGAAGAAAAATTGACATTTTGCAAAACTCAAAAAGTTTTGAAAACAAGTTGCATAAAAGTTCAAAAGTACAAATTTTTGAAACCTGGTGATAACGTATCGGAAACTTAACGAAAAATCTAGCAAAAACTAGTGTCAAAAACCGTATTTAGTTGTCATAAAAAACTGAATAAACTAATGTTTGCTTCTTTGGAAAATTCAATGGCACATGCTATTAATGAGAATCAATGGTTAGAAAGAAAGAAGAAAAGCAAACAGAGGCAGAACTATCCGCCGATTGGTCCAAACAAAAAGCTTCTATGCGCGCGCCATTAGAGCACGTGTAACAACTTTAAAAGCAATTGCAGACCATCAAGAGAAAAAACAGTGAAAATAGCGGTTAGAATGCTACACCGGAAAACACCACTTTAATCCAAATATTTATTCAAGGATTAGATTTTTGAAATTTAAAAACATTTTGAAAAATTGTTTGCTTTAAAATTATTCACTCCTTTGCTCCCTTTGCTATTCTAGCTTTATCACTGCATCAGTTTGATCTCAGTACTTCATATCATTGCTTCTTTTTGATATTTCAGTGAAGAGGCTATTTACTGATTCATTTTGATTTCAGCCAAATATCTAGAATCAGTCAACAATTAAGCTAGAACTATCCATAAAATTGAAAACTTAAATACTAGATAACTCTTGCAAAAGAAAGAAAATTCGAAAACTCTTTTCTTTAAACTTTCAACGAATAATGGAATTTCTAATGATACCTCTCATGTCTTTCTACTTCGCAACCATATCAAAGTATATTGATTTTCCGAATTTGATTGAAGAAGCAAAAACCTCAGTTAGTCATAAAGTTGCTCCCCAACTCAAGTTGATCTTAAAAAACAAACAAGGAGGCTCGGTAATGTGCGTACGCACATATTGTTCTGACCCCACTCATCCACATCCTTGACTTAATTGGCTACCAAATGATGAAGCTATACAAAAATTGTAAAAACACATACACATCGATCAATAAACAACCAATGAATAATGTCACGCTAGAGGGCCGATAATAGGACTACTAGAAAAGACAGCAAAAATATCAATTAACAAACATTATTAACGACAAAAACTATAATAAACTCCATAACAAAATATAATAACCAATTCGATAAAAAAACAAAACAAAATCAAACTCGCGTCAGATAAAAACTATTTAACCTATAAAAACAATTTATTAAAAACCTATTAAAAACAATTTAACCTATACTTCGTTAGAAAAATATGGGACCTGTCCCCGATGCGATTGGTTAACAGGTCAACAAAAAGAGCAAATAGGTGCGAAGTTCAAAAATACTTTTCCATTTTTGAAAACAATTAATTTCACAGTTATTAATGTAATTAGATATCAACTGAAACTACCAAAGCGTTCATTAATGTCTACATAGGAAGCATTTGAGACATGTCATTATTCAATTTTGGCTTGCGTAAAATTACAAAGACAATGGGAATTCAAAATCCTTTGAAATGTACAAATATATAAAACATTAAAAATTTTATGAGATCTCGTAGTAACAGTAGTAACAAAGCCGGAAAAAAAATAATTGAAGCTAAAACTGTGTTCAATTATAGCTCACTGGAAACATATTTTGAACTGCGTTTACAGAGACTGCGCTACAAATCGACTGAAAAACTACTTAAAAAAACGAAGATCAAAAACCCAAATTTATCTTTGAAAACATTATTTTTCAAAAAGCACAACAGAATTTTGATTTCGACAAAAAGCGATTCATACAAATTTCAACACTTTTGGAAGCGAATCAATAATCAGACTAAGTCACGAGCCCACAAAAAACAAAATCAAAAAGAAGTTAAAACTTCAAACAATTTTACGACATGACACTGTTCAAGGCACAATGATTACAAGATGTTACCTGCAAAAATTGTAAATCATCAATTTTTTCATCTTAACATCAACGAGTCTTCCTTATAAAAGGACTACAAAGATATCACAACAGAAAGAAGCCCACAAATTCAACAGTATAGAATTCTCAGAACTTTTTTTTTGAAAATAAAAGGCTGAAGCAATCAGTCACAACATATTACCAAGCGCAAAAAAATGTTTGAATCAACCAATGTATTTGAGATTTCTAATGAGTGAGGTTGAGCTATACGGCGACTGAATTAAAAGCAAAAAGTCGTCGTAACAAACAGCCAAAAACTGAAATATTTAACCAGGTTGAGTTATACCTCTTGGGCAAGCAACTAAGATCTATCGTTATTAAGTATAGGGCCTACAACAACAAAGACAGATTTAGGTAAACACAAAAAAAAACGCACAAAATTTTGCGAGAAAACTGTGTTTCTGCTCAAAAAGAACGAATCATTCAACAAAAATAATAAACATATAAAGATACGACTTTTTCCAACGTTCTGAATTTTCCCTTCAATGCCTTCCTTTAATTGGACTTGAAAATAATGTGATAATTTGACCACAAAGCAAAATGAACTCATAGAGTATGCAATTATGATGAAAAACAAATGAAAATTAGAAAACGCATAGTACCAAAATTAAGAAAACATTAGATGAAATTAAAACCATTAGCGACATTATTTTAAAAGTCACAGGAAAGTCGATTTTTGCCTGTTTTTACTGAGAGTGAGCCCAAAGTTGAGAGAAATAACAAAAAAGAGTGGCAAATTTCAAAAAGTTACCGACATTTTCTCCAAAAATATATAATTGAAGTCATAACAGTCATTTGATAACAACTGAAACAAATGTCTAGGTTCTTTTATACTTTTTGAATATTTTCAAATCTTTGATTGAGGACACTAAGTCATTGAACTACAAAAATCATAAGAATTGAGAACATATTTCAAGAAATTCTAAAATGTTTACGAAAACAATTGGTCAGAGCCATAAAAATATGAGCTTAATTATGAAACCATAATATAATCTCGTTGAGACTCATTTATTTTAAACTGTATCTTTCACTAATTGAGCCCTGATTTGAACTTCTCGACCATAATATACATAAAAACATTTATACAGCGGAAGTTTGTTGAAAAAAATATCGCGTCCCATTAAAATCTTAAAAGAATTGATCATAAGGATCCATGGTGAGATTGGCCCAGTTATTGCTGAGCGTCTAAAAAAGCACTCAATTGTTGAAATGGTTGCCAAATAGATCATTGCCATGCAAATTTTTCGGGTTGTCAAAAATAAATAAAGCATTTTTAATAATTATCGACTTCAAATTTAGTTCCTGAAGACTCTTAAGGCCAGCGGGAGTACAAATAGCTTTTTTGAGCTTGGAAGGATATGGCTGCAGTTTAAATGTGTCCATCTACAGCAAATTTCAGGCAAGTGGGCTTAAAAAAACAGTTCCTCGACGAAAAGTCTAAATTTTGAAAAATTTAGTATAAATTCGAGCCAAAAAAACTCTTTAGAGATAAAATCGATAACACTACAGGTAACAATTTTAACATATTTTAGCATTTTTGACAAAAATTTGGTCAAAGTCGACGAAAATTTGGTCATAGTATCAATAAAAACAGCTGAATTACGTCTAATATTCACAAAACAGTAAACCTCGATAACTCCCTATAAAAAGCAAAAGAAGAAAAAATCTTTAATTTCCATTTTCCACGCTGGACGGGCTTTCTGATGATACCACTTACAACTCTTTGATTATTATATTGATCGGCCAAAATTTTCTGAATAAAAAACCCTCAGAGTGGGGTCGGAACAATAAAAAAATAAATTGGCAACACATTTTTCTTAAATTCCAATGTAAAAATTGACAAGGATCAGCCATAGTAGTACCGGTAACCAATTGATTTCCTCTTAAATTATAAAAATAGTCCATTTTCGTACGGTTTTTACCAGTTCCTCGATTAAAAAAAGCTTTTTCATAAATATAAACCGGGCCCTCACCTTCTTTAATGAAGTCTGTTAATGAAGCTCGATCAAACTATGTACGAAGAGAAAAATGGATGTTTTCGATCAAAATTAATAAGTTTCATTATTAAAGTTGAATCTTCTTTATATATATATATATATATATATATATATATATATATAATATATATATATATATATATATATATATATATATATATATCGGATCTGCTTGAAAAACCTGAACCACTATCAGACTCAAAAATCCAGCAACATTAGTTTTCAAGTTGGTAATCAGCTTCGCTGTTGAAAAAAAACAATTAATCAAAATCTTTCGGCAACGAAGATAGAATCTAATTTTTAATAATAGGAAATCGGCTGATGGATTGGATTGGTGAAATTGTGATTTTTGGTTTTTTTCAGGACTCCTAATGCTTGTTAAGATGAAGATATACACAAATTCCCAGAAATGGAACAGACGGCATTGAAAACAGGTAATCAAATTTTAAATATTAAAATTAAACCATATGTACGTTAAATGAATAAACAAAAAAAAAACTAGCAGAGGAACAGAAATCGTATCCGAATCTGACAATTAATTGAATATTATAGGCAACAAACCGCTAAAATTGAGTCCTAAGTCTAATCGACATGTTTCTGCTTGTTTGAGGCAAATCCAAAAAGTTCTTAATTGCTGATATGATATGTACCAAGAGCTTTAAACAATTTATCTTTAAATTAAAAGACAAATCTAGCAAAATGCTTTTTATAGAAAACGAAAAAAGGTTTAATAAATATTGAAAGCAAAACATTGCCGAAATCTAGATTTTTTAAAAATAACAAGAAAATGCCTTCAGGCTTATGTACACAGAAAACCTAGAATAACTATTAATATAATTTTAAAGGATTGGCAAAAATACATCAAATGCTCCTCAATCGATCTAATTTTACCAAAAAATTCCTGAAAGCATTAAGCTCCATTTGTTACATCAAACTCTTGTTAAAAAACACAAAAAACTGCATTGAATGTTTACTGAAAATATTATGACGATAATACAACGGGAAGTTGATGGAATTTGTAAAACTTAAATCTATCGCAAAAAAAGAAAGCAACTATGTAAAGAGGAAAACTGAAATTTTGAAATCAAATTTTGATAAAATCAAAAACTATAGGCTAACTACACCATGATAACTATTTCATAAGATTGGCGAAATTTTGCCAAATCGAAGGAGTCAATATTCAGACAAAATTCAACAAGTTAAAAAATGCCACAAAATAAACGACCTAAATCGGCCGAAGTGAAAATCAACTAACCTACTTTTGGGAAAGCTTTTAATTTCAAAATTGTATCGAATAAAGGCAAATAGCAGTTTTCCGAAATTATTTTCAGCCCATGTTTCTGATAATCTTAAATTTAATTTTTTTTTTCAATTATCTAGGTCATATTTAACTAAGTAATGTTTTTCGAAAAATCAAATCAATCAATTAAATGAAAAATTCTGTTTCTTAAAGCAAAATTACAAGAAGTCGGTCTTCATGATTGCAACAGTCTTCGGAAGAATTGGATAAGTCTCGTTTTGGCAATTATACCATCAAATGAAAAGATTACAATTTTTGTTGAAGTCAACAAAATGCAATGCTATTTTGCGGATGCATTATAAAATAATTGCCCATTTATAAAACAGTTAAACAATCTAACGATAATATACTTAAATTTCCTCTAACTTGAAACAAATGTGAATTTTAAAGCGCACACTGTATCTGAAACTTTATGATTTGGCTGCAAAAAGTATGAAGAACTAAGAAAAAAAGACAAAACTCCAATTTAAAAAAACGCTTTACACAATTTTCAACAATCGCTGTTGAATGAACTTTTCGAAAAAAGTCTTTACGAGTTGTGGATGTTGCCAACAATAGTTTCAAGCAATATAAGATAGTAAGAATCTTACCCTGAAACCAATTATTTAGCTATTTAAATCAAAGAAAGGTGAACTTTTTGTGGTGAAAAACTAACAACATTTTCTGCTCAAAAATTTATAGACTGAAATACGTCTTTTCCTAGTATTTGGGACAAAAAGAAACATTAAATGGAAGAACGCTATTCAGTCTGAAATTTTCAGTGTTTCCAAATTCGAAAATCAAAAATGCAACTCCGTCATAGTCTTGAAGAACAAATTAAAATTAGGACTAAGCACAAAAAAGATACAGAACTTCAACCTGAGATATCAAAAGCCAATTGCATTGAATTTTACTTACAAAAGTCGTTGACATTAATATAAAACCAAAACTGTAGTCAACTGAGACCTTGTTGACCCTAAAAAACTAAACAATCTAAGTCAAATACTGTATTTAGTTGGCACATTTGATCCATTTTATTATCACAAACATGCATTGAAATAGTTTTGTTGTTAACAATGGTAAACAAAAAAACGAAAGCTTAGAATTATATTTTAAGTGGGATATAATTTTTGTAGATTTCTGAGCCAAAAAATTATTGGTCAGATGTAAAAATGACTCTTATAGTTTGTCCTCAAAAAATTCTTGATAAACAACCCAGTTCGTATTAGAAAAAAAACTGAAATAAGACTGAAATTTTCAGTTGAGTGTTTGCACAATTAAACTGCATCTTTTAAACAGACACTGTGCGTTTTTTTTTTTTGAAGATTTTGTGAAATAATTTTTGTTTTGGGAAAAATAGATCACATTTCTGAGTTACAAAGTTGAAACCGTTCGCCTATTGGAAACTTTTTCTTAGACTTTAATTTTAACCTACAGAATCTAGTGAAAAAAGCTAAACTGTTCTGCCAACAAGAACAAGAAAAATCGAAATTTTGATTTAAAAGATTATTTAAAAGTTTCAGCAATAAACAATGTTTTGAAGCGAACAATGAATTGAAAAGAAATAAAGCCTTGTCTAAAACTAAAATTGAGACAAAGTTTTGCCAAATTTTAAATTTTGAGTTATGGCTCCTTATCCTGAAGAATAGAGATAAAACATCTGATAGCAATGTTTGCGAGCTCTTGAATAAACAAAGTTTACAATTTTAGCTTCCTTGACTTCACGAAAAGTTTTTTAAGGCCAATTTAATACAAAATTTTCGAAATTCATAAGTTTCTAAAAAAGACAATTCCTGACGTACAATTTAAAAAAATTTCCATGTTAAAAGAAAGGACTATGAGTGAGTTAGGAAAACCATTTCTAGAGAAATCAGTGAAAAAAAAAATAAAAAAAAAAACGGAAAATTAATGTCAAAATGCTTCATGTCAACAAAACACCACTAGCAAGAAATGGCAATTTAGTTCAAACAACAAAACAGGCCAAGAATGAATTATGAATGGATTGGATGAACACTTTAGAAAAAAATCTTATCCAAAAATTGAAAAAAACTGTAAAAAACAAAGTGAATTTGCCGCAGTTGAACAAAACAACCAATAGTGAGAAAGCGAATTTTTGCTCAAACACTTACTTTTTTTCTTACTTTATTACTTACTTTATTCTAATTTTATTTTTACTTACTTTATTTTACTTTATTTTCTTACTTTATTTTAATTTTAGAGCAAATAAAATTTACGCAGCAAAAGCACTTGCATTTTTGGTCAAGTAAAAATCAAATTCTTTGAATTAAAAAAATATAAAAATAATCAACAAAGTGCTGCATGTGAACAAAAACAACTAGCGAGAAATGGAAATTTCGTTCAAACTAAAAAATAGGCCAAGTATGAATTAGGAATGGATTGGAAAAAAGTTTTAGAAATAAATTTGATCCAAAAAAATTGAAAAACTGTAAAAGAACAAAGTGAAAATGCCGCATATGAACCAAAACAAATCAAAGTGAGAAAACGAACAAGCTCAAACAAGCTTTTTCAATCTATTTTAAATTTAGAGCAAAAAAAAAATTTATGCCCCAAAACCAGTCGCTTTTTTTGCTCCACTTTCTGTTTCAGCTTGACGAAAATCACAACTTCAATTTGACTTCAAAAATCACAAAAATGTGTGAACAGATCTTTAAAAAGACAGCGCCCAAACAAAACTCAAATAAAACAAATGTAAAAATGCCGCATGAGAACAAAAACCACTATCAAGAAATAGAAAATTGGTTCAAACTAAGAAATAGGCCTAGAATGAACTATGAATGGATTGTAAAAATATTTTAGAAAAAAAAATGGCTCCAAAAAATTGAAAAAAACTGTTAAAAAACAAGTGAAATTGCCGCATATGGATAAAAAAGACTTTAGTGAGAAATTAGATTTTTGCTCAAACACCCTTTTCTCACTCTATTTTAAATTTAGAGCAAAAAAAAACTTTGAGCCGCAAAACAACTTGCCTTTTCACTCCATTTTCTGTTCCAGCGTGACCAAAATCACTACTCCGATTTGATTTCAAAAATCACGAAAAAGTAAGAACAGATCTCAAAAAAGGCAGCGCCCAAATAAAACTCAAATTCTTTTTATTGTAAAAAATCTAAAAATAAATGTCAGAATGCCGCTTGTGAACAAAAAACCACTAGCAAGAAATGAAATTTTGGTTCAAACTAAAAAATAGGCCTGGAATGAACTTTGCATGGATAGGAAAAAAATATTAAAAAAATCGATCCAAAAAAATTTAAAAAAATTGTAAAAAGTGAAATCACCGCATAAGAATGAAAAAACACTAGTGAGAAAGGGGATTTTTGCTCAAACACACTGTTCTAATTCTATTTTAAATCTAGAGCAAAAAAATTTACGCCGAAGTACCACTTGCTTTTTTGGTCCACTTTCTGTTTCAGCGTGATCAAAATCACTACTTCAAATTGACTTCAATAATCAAGAAAATTTGTGAAAATGTCTTGAAAAAAGGCAGCGCCCCAATAAAACTCAAAATCTTTGAAATAAAAAACTGAAAAAAATGGTCAAAATGCCGCATGTGAACAAAAAGCAGTATCAAGAAATAGAACTTTGGTTCAAACTAAAAAATAGGCCTAGAACGAACTTTGAATGGATCGGGAAAAAACTTCTTACAAATACCAATCCAAAAAAAGGAGAAAAAACTGCAAAAAACAAAGTGAAATTGCCTCATTTGAACAAAAAATACCACTAATTAGAGAGCGGACATTTTCTCAAATACACTTTTCTGACTCTATTTTAAACTTAGAGCAAAAAAAAACTTTACGCCCCAAAACCACTTGCTATTTTGCTCCACTTTTTGTTGTGACCAAAATCACTACTCCAGTTTGACTTCAAAAATTACGACAATGTGTGAACCGGTCTTAATGAAAGGCAATGCCCAAATAAAACTCAAATTCTGTAATTTGTAAAAAAACCAAAAAATATATGTCAAAACGGCGCATGTGAACAAAATCTACTAGCAAGAAATAGAAATTTGGTTTAAACTAATAAATAGGCCTAGAATGAAATTTGAATGGATTGGGAAATTTTTTTTTAAAACATCGATCCAACAAATTGAAAAAAAAAACATTAAAAAAGTGAAATTGCTGCATAAAAACAAAAAAAACAATGGTGAAAAAGCGGATTGTTGCTCAAACACACTTTTCTCATTCTATTTTAAATTTGGAGCAAAAAAAATTACGCCACAGAAACACTTGTTTTTTTTGCTCCACTTTTGTTTCAGCGTGACCAATATCACTTCTCGAGTTTGACTTCAAAAATCACGACAATGTGTGAACCGATCATGATAAAAGGCAGCGCCCAAATAAAACTCAAATTCTTTGAATTGTAAAAAATCAAAAAATAAATGTCAAAATGCCGCATGTGAACAAAAAACCACTAGCAAGAAATAGAACTTTGGTTCAAACTAAAAAATAGGCCTAGAACGAACTTTGAATGGATCGGGAAAAAAATTCTTACAAATACCAATCCAAAAAAAAGAAAAAACTGTAAAAAAAAGTGAAATTGCCTCATTTGAACAAGAAATAGCACTAATTAGAAAGCGGACTTTTCCTCAAAGACACTTTTCTGACTCTATTTTAAACTTAGAGCAAAAAAAAACTTTACGCCCCAAAACCACTTGCTATTTTGCTCCACTTTTTGTTTCAGCGTGACCAAAATCACTACTCCAGTTTGACTTCAAAAATTGCGACAATGTGTGAACCGGTCTGTGTGAAAGGCAATGCCCAAATAAAACTCAAATTCAGTAAATGTGTGAAAGGCAATGCCCAAATAAAACTCAAATTCTGTAAATTGTAAACAAACCAAAAAATATATGTCAAAACGGCGCATGTGAACAAAATCTACTAGCAAGAAATAGAAATTTGGTTTAAACTAATAATTAGGCCTAGAATGAAATTTGAATGGATTGGGAAAATTTTTTTAAAAAAATCGATCCAACAAATTGAAAAAGAAAACATTAAAAAAAGTGAAATTGCTGCATAAAAACAAAAAAAACAATGGTGAAAAAGCGGATTGTTGCTCAAACACACTTTTCTCATTCTATTTTAAATTTGGAGCAAAAAAAATTGCGCCACAGAAACACTTGTTTTTTTTGCTCCACTTTTGTTTCAGCGTGACCAAAATCACTTCTCGAGTTTGACTTCAAAAATCACGACAATGTGTGAACCGATCATGATAAAAGGCAGCGCCCAAATAAAACTCAAATTCTTTTAATTGTAAAAAATCTAAAAATAAATATCAGAATGCCGCATGTGAACAAAAAACCACTAGCAAGAAATAGAAATTTGGTTCAAACTAAAAAATAGGCCTTGAATGAACTTTGTATGGATTGTGAAAAAGATTTAAAAAATCGATCCAAAAAATTTAAAAAAATTGTAAAAAGTGAAATCACCGCATAAGAAGGAAAAAACACTAGTGAGAAAGGGGAGTTTTGCTCAAACACACTGTTCTCATTCTATTTTAAATCTAGAGCAAAAAAAATTACGCCGAAGTACCACTTGCTTTTTCGGTCCACTTTCTGTTTCAGCGTGACCAAAATCACTACTTCAAATTGAATTCCAAAATCCAGAAAATTTGTGAAAATGTCTTGAAAAAAGGCAGCGCCCCAATAAAACTCAAAATCTTTGAAGTAAAAAAACTGAAAAAAATGGTCAAAATGCCGCATGTGAACAAAAACCAGTAGCAAGAAATGGAACTTTGGTTCAAACTAAAAAATAGGCCTAGAACGAACTTTGAATGGATCGCGAAAAAATTTTTTACAAATACCAATCCAAAAAAAAGAATACACTGCAAAAAACAAAGTGAAATTGCCTCATTTGAACAAAAAATACTACTAATGAGAAAGCGGACTTTTGCTCAAAGACACTTTTCTGACTCTATTTTAAACTTAGAGCAAAAAAAGACTTTACGCCCCAAAACCACTTGCTATTTTGCTCCACTTTTTGTTTCAGCGTGACCAAAATCACTACTCCAGTTTGACTTCAAAATTACGACAATGTGTGAACCGGTCTTAATGAAAGGCAGCGCCCAAATAAAACTCAATTTCTTTAAATTGTTAAAAAACCAAAAAATAAATGTCAAAGCGGCGCATGTGAACAAAATCTACTAGCAAGATATAGAAAATTGTTTTAAACTAATAAAGAGGCCTAGAATGAAATTTGAAAGGATTGGGAAAAATTTTTTAAAAATTCGATCCAACAAATTGAATAAAAACAGTAAAAAAAGTGAAATCGCCGGATAAAAACAAAAAAAAACAATGGTGAAAAGGCGGATTGTTGCTCAAACACACTTTTCTCACTCTATTTTAAATTTGGAGCAAAAAAAAATACGCCACAAAAACACTTGTTTGTTTGCTCCACTTTTTGTTTCAGCGTGACCAAAATCACTTCTCGAGTTTGACTTCAAAAATCACGACAATGTGTGAACCGATCATGATAAAAGGCAGCGCCCAAATAAAACTCAAATTCTTTGAATTGTATAAAAAAACTAAAAATAAAGGTCAAAATGCCACATGTGAACAAAAACTACTACCAAGAAACAGAAATTTGGTTCAATTTAAGAAATAGGCCTAGAATGAACTATGAATGGATTGTAAAAATAATTTAGGAAACAAAATTGACCCAAAAATTTGAAAACAAACTGTTAAAAACAAAGTGAAATTGCCGCATATGGACAAAAAAGACACTAGTGAGAACGTGGATATTTGCTCGAACACCCTATTCTCATTCTAATTTAAATCTAGAGCAAAAAAATTTTTTGCCACAAAATCGCTTGCTTTTCCGCTCCACTTTGTGTTCCAGCGTGACCAAAATAACTACTCCAAATTGTCTTCAAAAATCAAGAAAATTTGTGAATCTATCTTAAAAAAAAGCAGCGCAGCCATAAAATTGAAATTCTTTGAAATAAAAAAACTGAAAAAAGTCAAAGTGCCGCTTGTGAAAAAAACCAGTAGCAAGAAATAGAAGTTTGAATCAATTTTAAAAAATAGGCCTAGTATGAACTATGAATCGATTGCGAAAATAGTTTAGAATAAAACTCGATACAAATAATCGAAAAAACTTTAAAACACAAAGTGAAATTTCCGTATATGAACAAGAAAAACACTAGTGAGAAAACGGATTTTTGCTCGAACACACTTTTCTCAATCTATTTTAAATTTTGAGCAAAAAACAAATTTACGCCGCAAAACACTGTTTTTTTCGCTCCATTTTCTCTTTCAGCGTGACCAAAACCACTACTCCGATTTGACTTCAAAAATCCCGAAAATGTATGAAAAGATCTTTGAAAAAGGCAGCACCCCAGTAAAACTCAAATTTCATGAAATGTAAAAAAAAACTGGAAAAAAATATCAAAAGGCCGCATGTGAACAAAAACCATTAGCAAGAAAAAGATACTTGGTTCAAACTAAGAAATAGGCCTGGAAAGAACTATGAATGGATTGTAAAAACGATTTAGAAAAAGTTCGATCCAAAATTTAAAAAAAAGGGTTAAAAACAAAGTAAGTAAAATTGCCGCATATGGACAAAAAAACACTATTGAGAGAGCGGATTTTCGCTCAAAGACTTTTTTCTCACTCTATTTTAAATTTAGAGCAAATAAGTTTTACGCCGCAAAACTACTTGCCTTTTCACTCCTTTTTCTGTTTCAGCGTGACCAAAATCACTACTCCAATTTGACTTCAAATATCACAAAAACGTGTGAACAGATCTTGAAAAATAGCAGCGCCCAAAAATACTCAAATTCTTTGAATTTAAAAAAAAGTTAAATACAAATGTTAAAATGCTGCTTGTGAAAAAATCTACTAGCAAGAAATAGAAATTCGATTCAATCAAAAAAATAGGCCTAGAATGAACTTTGAATGAATTGGGCAAAAAATTTTTTAAAAAATCGATCCAAAAAATTTAAAAAAACTGTAAAAATGTGAAATCGCTGCATAAGAACAAAAAAGACACAAGTGAGAATGCAGATTTTTGCTCAGACACCCTTTACTCACTCTATTTTAAACCTAGAGCAAAAAAATTTACGCCGCAAAACCACTTGCCTTTTCGCTCCACTTTTGGTTTCAGCGAGACCAAAATCACTACTCCAATTTGACCTCAAAAATCACGAAAATGTGTGAAAAGATCTTAAAAAAAGGCAGCGCCCCAATGAAACGCAAATTTTTTGAACAGTAGAAAAAACTGAAAACAAATGTCAAAATGTGAACAAGACCACTATCGAGAAATGGAAATTTGATTCAGGCCCAGAATGAACTATGAATGGATTGGAATAATCATTAAGAAAAAAATCCGAAAAAAAACAAAAAATTTGAAAACCACAGTGAAATTGCCTATTGTGAACAAAAAACCAGTAGTGAGGAAATTAATTTTTGCTCAAACACCCTTTTCTCGCACTATTTTAAATTTAGAGTGGAAATTTAGGCCACAAGACCACTTGTTTTTTGACTCCTTTTTCCGTTACAGCGTAACCAAATTCACCACTCCAATATGTCTCCAAAAATCACAAAAATATCTGGAGAGTTCTATAAAAAGACAGCGCCAAATTTAATTTCAAATTCATTGAATGGTAAAAAATCTGAAAATGAATGTCAAAATGCCGCATGTGAGCAAAAACCACTACCAAGAAATACAAATTTGGTTCAAAACTAAAAAATAGGCCTGGAATGAACTTTGTATGGATTGCGAAAAAGATTTAAAAAATCGATCCAAAAAATTTAAAAAAAACTGTAAAAATGTGAAATCGCTGCATAAGAACAAAAAAGACACAAGTGAGAATGCAGATTTTTGCTCAGACACCCTTTACTCACTCTATTTTAAACCTAGAGCAAAAAATTTTACGCCGCAAAACCACTTGCCTTTTCGCTCCACTTTTGGTTTCAGCGAGACCAAAATCACTACTCCAATTTGACCTCAAAAATCACGAAAATGTGTGAAAAGATCTTAAAAAAAGGCAGCGCCCCAATGAAACGCAAATTTTTTGAACAGTAGAAAAAACTAAAAACAAATGTCAAAATGTGAACAAAACCACTATCGAGAAATGGAAATTTGATTCAGGCCCAGAATGAACTATGATTGGATTGGAATAATCATTTAGAAAAAAAACCGATCCAAAAAACCGAAAGAACAGTAAAAAAAAAAACAAAGTGAAATTGCCACATGTGAACAAAAAACCTCTAATGAGAAAGCGAATTTGTGCTCTAAAACCCTTTCTCACTCCACTTTAAACTTAGAGTGAAACTTAGTGCCGCAAAGTCACTCGCTTTTTTGCTCCACTTCCTGTTCTAGCGTGACCAAACTCACCACCCCAGTTTGACTTCAAAAATCACAAAAATTTGGGAACACATCTTAAAAAAAGACAGCGCCACAAAACAAATCAAATTCTTTGAATTGTAAAAAAGATAAGAAAATCAATGTCAAAATGCCGCATGTGATCAAAAAACTTCCAGCGAAAAGAAATTTGGTTCAAATAGGCCTAGAATGAACTATGAATGGATTGGGAAAATAATTTAAAAAAATCGACCCAAAAAATTGAAAAAGCTGTAAAAAATCGAAATTAAATTGCCACATGTGAACAAAAAACCAATAGTGAGAAAGGGTCAAACTTTTGTTCAAACACCGTTTTATCATTCTCTTTTAAATTAGAGTGACAAATTTTCACGCCGCAAAACCACTCTCTTTTCCGCTCCACTTCCTGGTTCAGCATGACCAAAATCACCGCTCCAAATTGACTTCAAAAACCATGAATGTGTGTGAACAGATCTTTAAAAAAGACAGCGCCCCGTTACGATTCAAATTCTTTGAATAATAATTAATCAGAAATATCTTTCTAATGAAGTATTGTCTTTTCCACGGGCTTTCTACTCTAGGTGAGCGGTCGACAAATGAAAAGACTGTTGTCAATATATAATGGTTAATGTATACATGGATAACCATTCGACCGTGGTTGACGTGGGCTGATATAATTATTTAACATTATTTACCACTTTCTGCAACTTTAAACAAAAAATGCCAATTTGCCAAATTTCAACGAACAAAAAACCGTTCAGCATATAGCATCTCAGAGAAAGGTGGAGTCGCAACATTTATTTGGTTTTAAACTTGTCCATGATTTTAAAGCCAATAACTGCATTACAACCTCATGGTACAAACTATGTATTAGATCAATTTTGAGACCCGCAACAGATTAAATAATTCAAATTTTCTGTATTGTTCCGACCCCACTTAGTGGGAGGGAGGAACTATATACTCAAATGGGTTTTTTGTTCAGTCAAATTTCGCCGATCGATATATTCGTCTCAGAGAGTTGTGTAAAGTATCAAAAAGCCCGTCCAGTGTGAAAGATAATTTAAAAATGATTTTTTTAAGTTTAGTTTTTTCCGGGGAGATTTCGAGGTTTAAAATTTTGTGAATAATAGAACCCTTTCCGTTGTTTTTGATCACATTTTCCGTTAATTCTCCGCTAAAACTGTCAACAATACGGTTATTGGTTCTACTTCTAATGATGAAAGGACATATGTTGGTTGCTGGATGGTTTGATCCAAGAATTTTTGCTAAATTTTTGCAAACTTTTTGAAATTAACACTTTCTCATCAAAAATGTTGCCAAATAAGCTCCTATAGCTCAATATCTTTAATTTTTCCAGAAGCAGAAACCCAACAATTGCTCACAAAATCTTTTTCAACTTGCAGAAAACTACTAATTTGAGCTTCCTATGAATGTTTACTTGATGTAAAAATCTGCCCGTTTTTCGCTAATTTGATTTAATATCTATCCAACGCGCATCAATTATTTTGCATATATATGGAAATATTTCATTTGCCTAAGTTTTTATTATAAAAATAATTGAAACAATAAAGTATTTATTGGGACGCTCAGCTACATCTGGGCCAGTTTTGTTCTCTTTGTTAACCCTATAATCAAAAACTGTTCGGATTGTATTTGGGCGTGATCTTTTTTTCGAAATATATTTGCACTTTTTGTTTTTCTATGTTAATTACTGACTAAAATGAATTCATAATACGATTAAATTGAAGCAAGTCCCCTTTACAAAAAACTAAGCTCCGATGAACAAAACGTATTAGCTTTAGAGTTCAAGCTCATAATAATTAAGGCTTCGAAAAAGTTTTTTAAAAACTTGAATAGAGTTTTTGTATTTTGCTTGCACTCTTAGGTTTTTTGCAGACTCATGACAAACTAATCATAAGATTGGCTGTTTATTTGTCACAAATAAAACAATATCGCGTTTTCAATTGATATCCAATCGATCTAATTACTTTGTATTCATTTGTTTTCGAGAAAATGTCACTAAGGTTTGAGATGTCGACACTTTTTTGTCATACTACGGTCAACCTCAGCTAAGTCTCATCACGGACAGCTCAATATTTTTTCATTGCAAAAACGAACTTAATTTATTTATCGGTTTTAGTTTTAACTATTGGTTCTCGGCTCTGTTACTATGAGTTTCCACAAAAATGACGTTCATGGGACTCACTTTAGTTTGCTTTTCAAATTACCTATAATGGCAATTCCAAATGACATCTAAAAAATGCGCAAGGCAAAATTTTTAATGTTTTTGGAGAATTTATTTTGGTTTTAACACAGTTCTTCCACAAATTTAATCAAAATCTATTTTATTTCACCAGCGTTTGTTTGTGCTTTTATAGTTGTTCGGAAAATATAGATGATTAAATATCTCGATGGCTTCTTTTGGATATACAAAAAAAAACGAATTTATTGATTTCATTTTGTATCTAATGGTTTTATGAACTTTAAGAAAAAACGTTTTCAGAAAGAAGTTGGTTTGTAACATTTGACCTTTTTTCTTACTTCGACAAGATCTAAAACAGATTTATTCTTAAGTAACTCTTTATAGAGTTACTATGTCTCTAATAATATTAAAGATCTCACCTCTCTGCCTGCAAATCTGATCCCATTTTTGATGCATTGTCATTTTGTGTGACCTCAACTTTATTCAATATAGCAAATCTACAATTTCTGGAGCTTCATGCGTTAATCATCTTTTTCAATGACTGCTGTAAATAATAATGCTACAAATCAATTCGATTAAAAATATGATTTTTTGAATACTTCAATCATTATCAATGCAATTTGTTATATCATTTCACATTTTATCCGGCGTAATCATGTTTTTTCGGTGGAAAGAAATCCTTACTGACAAAGGAGTATGTTTATTTGTCAAAAATTAGGCTAATAACCAGTATTTGTTTAGCAATTGAGAGTAAATTATGCCTTACATGGTATGGAATTTTTGTTTTTGTTATTATGATTGTTCTTGGCTCATTAAAGATGGAAAAATTTAAAACGAGACACCAATTTTGGGGAAATTTAGAGACTGTGACAATTAGCTTTGTTTGTCTAAACAACGTCAGGTTGTTTTTAATTGAAAATTCAGTTAACCTCTCGGTTTTCTTCACAACGATGAACTGAACTAACCGTGATTTTGAAAACTTGATCGGAATAATATTGCACCATTCTGTAATGAAGTTCAAGCTTTTTTACGGTTAAACAAACAAGTAACGAAATATCCGTCTCGAGTTACCATACTTTTGGAGAGTAACTTGAGCTTTGTGGCCTCCATTTTTGCGATATTTGAAGGGTAATTTGATAATCTGTGTAAAATAGCAAAAGTAACCAAAAGGCGAACGAATGATAGTTCCCCAGCACGCTTTGAAAGTTACGATTGCTGGTCAAAAGGTGCCCCCCCCCCCGCCTTTTCACCCCTATTATTTATTGTATTAATTTTACCCTTCTATCATTTCCTATGTTAAATCTTTATATACTTGCGGTACAATAAATTTTCAGAGTTCGGGATATGTAGGATTCGGAGAAATATTTTGAGCGATAAGCTTGGGATTTAAATGAGGCAGCGGTGTGAAGATTGTGTTAAAATATGGGGTGTTAGATGAATCGGGATGAAATAAAGTAGAACCCGATTAAAAGAACAACGTTAAACGCATTCTGAGCTATTTTGGTTGTCCTGAAAAAATGAGCAACTTGATTATATTCGAGTTCTATAAAAATGCAAATTATCAGTGAAAATTTTATTGCTTTCATGGTTGACAAGTTGGCTTTTCGGTTTGCATTTTTTTTTATTTTGACTTATTTTGAGACATTTTAAATTGAGTGAGGGATGAACGGTTACAGATTAATGCACTATTTTATTCCTTCCCATAAAATGCTTCAAATTAAAATCAGCTTAAGAAGCATATTTAACTTAATTGGCAAAAATGCGAATCAGAAAAATAAATTCTGGAAAAGTTATAATTACCATTTTATTGTGTTTCAAATTTGTAAGAACAGGATAACAGTTTATTTTTTCTTTGTTTTTGCCTGATAATAAAAGCGGACGTTTCCAATTACAAAGAATCAAATATGTCAGTTTTCGTCTGAGCAAATAAAATTTTTTGTAAAATTCGCCAGGCCACAACAACCTTTCGTTACCCAAAAAACAACAACAATCGATTAATGCATTATTAACCAACAGCAATTTGAGCAAACTAGATTTTTTCTATTTTCCATCAAACAGATAAGAAAGGATATTTTGCCAGAAATTGAAAACAAAAATATGTCAATAAACGGCTTTAAATGTGCACCATTATCCCTGTTCAAGGCGGATTTTTCCTTAAGTTTTCCCTCAAAGTACAAAGATCTGACATTTGTAATAGATTCATGACAAGTTTCAATCTGCTTAGTATTGCAGCAATTGAAAAATGTTGAAACATTCATCAAAGTTTGAAACGTTAATTAAAATGCGTCTGCGTTGAGTGAAAAAAACACTTGAAGATTTCCCACCATGTGAAGGTCTTTCGAACTTAGCTGAAATTTTCCATGTTTACAGAAATCATTTGAATCATTTATCACTGGCCGTGAAAATTTCGCTTTAATTTCGGATATAAGTGCAGTTCTCTTGTTTCTCCAAACTGGATTTTTCCGTAATTGAGCAAATGTCGAATTTTTTCCATGAAAAGAACTTCGATTTACTAGATCTGATTGAATGAAAATAGTTTTGATAAAGCAATATGACTTTTTTACACCTCCTCCCCCCCCCCCCCCCCCACCCATCCTCCCAAAAAACGGAGAAAAAGTCTTAACATTTCAATTATCTTAAGTATCAGTCAAAATTTAAAATTTTTTGAAAGAGGATTTGAATTTGAAGAACATTACCTGTATGAACCGAGCCCAGATTTCAATATCGGTGATAAAATTTTCCTTGAACTAAATTTCCTTATCTTGCCTTCAATTAGAATAGTAAAATCTGTTGACTTTGGTATATTTTGATTATTAACTCGTAAAACTTGTGTCTAATCTTGGATTAGTGGGCGCTCTGGGCTAAATTGTACATTAAAGTGATAGCTTTGGAAAAGAAGGGGCTTTAAGCTTCCAGCTTAGTGACAAAAACAGTCCGGATGCTTTTACTGCCTGAAATGAAGTGATGCGTGTACACGGGGGTATAGCTAGCCGGCTTTTATAACTAGCCAGTCGTGATTTGTATATAGACTAGCTTTTTTTAATGATTCAGAGTGAAAAATGCGGGTGCAAAAATTTGGACCTAGACTTATGATGGTCGAGTAAAAGAAATGATATGAAAAGATCATGTTCAACCCAAAGCTAACCTCAAAGAAAAGAGCTTTGCTTGACTCGTGAAGAGACTTTTGATAGTCCTTCCTGAGGGGTCAGCGGATTCAAATTGTGCAAGATGATTTGGGTCTTTTTAACAATCTCGCAAGTTAGAATGGTATTACCCTGTGAACGGAAACTTGGTGCACATTGATAAGACATGCATGATCTTGGCATCTCTTGCAAAACTTGAAACATCTTTCCAAGAACTTGAAAAACCAACATTTCACAGTGGATCTTGATAAGATCTTGTTATGATCTTATCAAAATAATCAATAAAATTTCTTTGCAGCTTTTGAAAAAAAAAATGACAATTCTCGATGACATATTTCATCATTTCCAATTGCTGTACGATGGATCTCGTCCCACAAAAAGAAAACGAAAACAAAATTTTTTTGTGAAATCAAAGTACAGAGTAAGGGTAAAACGGATAAGTCGCAGTTTTCAGACTTAAAAACCTAAAAACTTTTATGATATAGATAACCCAAAAAATCGACGCCGAGGACATCTATTAGAACTCAAAAGCAAAATTATTGTTTGCTTTGGCTTCATATCATTTTGTTTCTAGTCTGTCTCATCTTCATTTTTCCATAGTAGAAAAATAGAGAGAAGGTTTGGATAGTGAAGAGATAAAATCTCAAATTCGAGGGCCTCAAGCTTTCCTGGCCTTAATTTGGTGATTATTGTTTTGTTTTTTACGGGACTTTTATGGGATTTTCTTTTTGGGTTATTTAGTAGGGCCTACCTAGTGGCGGTTCTGTACACGCCGAGTTCGCACGCACTAAAAAATTTTATTATACTGGAAAAAGTAGCTTCAAGTATTGGTTGATTAACCAACGGGAGCTGAATTTTCCGATAATTCTTGATGAATTTGGATAATTCGTGGTCAATGATATGAAATCGTGTTAAAACATGATAAGAAGTGCTTCGTAATTTTTACAATGTATCATGTCTTGCCATGTCACGGTTAGTATTTCTTGGTCATTTTGCCAAGATTTTTCTTCTGGATACCCATGAAAAATCTTTCAAGTTAGTACAATTCTTTGTATATTTATATTAAGTACCATGTCAAGATTTTTGCAAGATTTACTATGCTTTAGTATGTTTCCTATTGATTTGTATGAAGGCTCGATTCACTGGGAAACTTTAGCTGTGATATAACTGCGAACTGAACAAGTAAAATTAATCAAATGTGTATGAACAATTGCAAAAAAATTCTCTTGCTGGTGTCAGTTGATCAGAGATATTTGACTTTAAGTACTCTTCAAAAAACACCTTTATCGACTTAATAGTTTTTACTTCAGTAAATGCACAAAAAGAACTTGACCTATTTTGGTCTATGATAAAACTTAGCCTTGTGTTTTTGTCTGCATGAAAATGCAGACAAAATGGAATCAGGGAAAGGGTTTGGCTAGACTTATGAGATTGAAAAAACTCGACCCATGACAACACTTTCTCCAAAAATTTACCAAAGGTCTTTTTCCTGTAATCAATATCGATAATAACTATGTGAGAATATAATTTTTCTCATAAAATTGAGGCCCGGACTGAGCCAGTATTTTGCGATTTAGGGCTACTAATGTGTTCTGTCGCAGACTTCATCGAGCTGGTTTGTGAAAACTACCGCTGATATTCTTTCAGTTAGCAGTGTTGTTCTGTTAATTTAAAAACCCTTAACCGGCTATTCTCTCAAATTGTTGTTTGTTCCGCAGAAAAAAATAGCAAAATCTTATAAAAGGGGTAACATTTTTCATTTTCAACAAAATTAGTGTAATTTGATCGGTTTAGCAGTGCGCACTCACTATTTCGGGACACTGGGTAACTGGTTCACAAGTTAAGTGAGCCATTTACTGGCCAATAAGATAGCAGAACGCACTTTTCATGCATACGCATAGTATGTTGAAAGGTTAGAATAAAAAGCCATTGTATGGCAATTATTCCATTTGAAAAAAAAACGCGAGACGAATTTTCAACAGGCGGGATTGTCAGAGATAGCTGATCTGGAACTTTTGGATCACATCAAATATGAGAAGCTTGGTCATAAAGAGCGGTCCGTTATACCGCCTAGTGTAATCTTGTTAGTTTATCTGAACTGATGGCTAATTATATATGTAGATAAGTAGATATGTAGCTCAGTTGGGTGGATAATCCTTACAAGGCATTGCTAAAAAAGTACAGGGATTTGTATCCCGCAAAATTTTTTAGCCAATGTCCTGCTATAACATGTTTTAATTTATTGTGTTTAGTAACGTGTTTTGTTTATTTTCGAGAACTGCAAGAACTTGTTGTTCACCGTGCAAAAAAGTAACTATCAATATCAAATTTCGACAGTTCTTCCCCTCCCGGTCCCAAGTCCGGAAAAAATTAAATGCAGCAGAGCTACATAAAATGCAAAACTTAAACATTTTTAGTGATATCTCATGCAATCCTAATGTGCAATGGCCTTAGTAGATGTCGATATATTAAATCAACCAATCAAACTATACCCAATAGCAAAAACAGTAAACCATTATTATAAAAAGCAGTGAATTTTTAGTAGAAGCACTTTTTCCATCTGTTCGAGAATACAATCCACTGGCTGACAATTTAGGCCCAGCAGCAGACCAATAGCTGCAAATAACAACAAGCTCAGCTGAGCGCTGCGGCTAACAATATTGCTGGAGCAGTGAAATTTATTATTTTGCTTGTTTGTTTACTGTATTAACACACAATTATGCGCTATATTACATAACGATGACATTAACGAACTAATTCTTTCCAATACAAAATCCTCATCATCCCCAGTAATTTTTACTAACAAAGACGGCAAAATGAAAAATTTAAAATAGTCATCATTAAAAGCTTTTTGTAGATATTCTGACAGTTGGATGATTATTTCAGCTCTCTCGGCCACCAAATGCAAACAAGTAACCAGAAGCAATAGTTGGTTGGTTTGAAATTCAACATATATCAATTCGATCTCGTCCTTTCCTCAGAATAATATGCAGTAACAAGAAAAATTACTATCTAATTGTTTAAGAGCACTCAAAGAAAGAAATCGGAAATTGAGTCCGTGTTCCTCTGAAAAAAAATGAGAGTCCAAAAATATTTTCAAAATTTTTTCTAAAAACTGCCAGATTTAAAAAAAATTCGCAAAAAATTTGTTTTCAAAAAAAATTTTCTGATAAACTTAAAGCCGATGAAGCCGTCTTGTCTATTGCTCGTGTCATGACGCTAACAAATTAATGCACAATAAATGAAATTTGAATTGTTCACGAAATATTTTGCGTTGGTATGGCCTCTTCTTTTCAGAGCAACATTGGCAGCTTCTTATTTGAGTAGCAACATCTACTTCTATTGCCTAATTCAGCAAGATTTGGAGATTTGATGAGACTATAAAAATGCTGCGCTGACAAAAGATTTTTTTATGAGACTAATAAAGTTAATGAAACGCAACTAGAAAACACAAAATTAAAGAAAAAAACAAAAATTGAAACAAAAAATAACTTCATTCAACTCTACAATAGCGTATTTTGATTAAAAGACAAAATAATAATCAACATTTCGTATAATGTTCAATAACGCTTCTTTAAGAACTCCTCGAAAGCTTTTCATCAAGTCGGGAATAACAGAAATTTGCAACTAGTTTGTTTCAAGAAGCGTGATTGAACATTGTAAGAAGGGATTTGCAAAACACCACTAAAAATTCGTGAAAAAAGGAAATCGCAAAACTTCTCTATGTAAAACTTTTTTTTCATTTTTTTCTATTTCGTTTGCAACCTATTTCAATAAGTTGTTCAAATATTTTCGCCACATTCAAAGCATCTTTTCGTTATTTTTTCTCACAAGATTCGCTACACTAGAGAGATTTTTGACTTCAATAGAATTGAACTTGTTGTTTTTGATACTTAAACTTGGCTTTTGATTTTATGTAAATGTCAGCCTCTCAGACAATATTATAACTTTGCAAGGTATCGATCATCTTATTTTCCAGGTAGTACAATCACTGCCAATTACATGTCCGCCGTCATAGTCTGAAACGAATCCTTAAGGGCGCTCAGAAAGAAAATGCTATCAGTTCTATAGGAGCTAATATTGTTTCTGTTGCCATACTTTACTGACAGTTCAAACTGGTTTGCTCGAATTTTGGCATAAGAGGCATCCTCACGTACCTTACATTTGTATAGGATGGTGTCTTTAAATTAAAGTACTCTTTGAAGAGTTGACTGATTATGTTTTATTAATTTTTGGTTCAATTTTCTTATATTTTTCATTATTTTTGAGCATTTTTAACTGCGTTTGATAAACTGCGTGATGCTGGATACTATTGTTGATCACATTCATACAAACTTTTTGCATTCATAAGTTTTATTCAGAAGAAAATGTCTACTGAAAGGAGAAATATTTCTTGATTTCGGTAAACCGAATATTTTAAGCAAGGAGTGTCTTCCTATGTTTCATTTATTCCATTTAATTATCTTTTTGAGAGAGTATTCTGGTTCACAATAACCTCATGCAACTAATGACAGACCTAAAATCTTTTAAAGCGCAAATTTTTTCAGGGTCTTTCCCAGGAATTTTAAGAAGATAAAGAAATTGCACTGAGTAAAAATAATTACGCCATAAACCTGAAAGCAGTTGCAGAACGTCATATCAAAACAAATAACGTTCATGTATTGAACTGTTTGGTATTAAAAATTTGTAACAAGCAACAGGTAACTAGGAAAATGTAGCAGAGCGAGGGGTTTTGTCATTAAGCTAGGTTCAGCTCATAGATTGGCAGCCTGAAAAAATTTTTGATGCTGACTTGTTTTTTATGGTTCTACTTCTTTTCACTCCGATTTATTTAGCCCCTATAATTTAGTTGCGTATATAATCAGCGCACACTCATTTAACCCCGCAACTCTTTCACCTGAGATTTGGTTTTATGCCGAATTTTTTTTTATCTATTTCCGAATCTAAAAAGTACAAATAGCAAAGCTAAATTTCAAAGGACTTAAACAACACAAAAACTTTTGATCTTCAAGAGTGCGGCATTCAACAGCTTGCGTTTGCTCAAAATTGAAGAACAATGACGAGATTGCTTTTTGGAGTCGTCACTTTGATTGAAAAAGAACACTTGACAACTGTAATTTCTTTTATGTTGCAATTTGATTTGAATCAACTCCTAGTCTAGAAGAGAGAAGAACTGGTACTTCTCAAATGACAGAATATAAGCTAATATTTAAAACCTACCTTCTGAGCAGACATAACTTAGCAATTCGAAACGAAGTTCAGCAGCAGCGGGTTTAACAAAATTTTCAATGAAATTCATATTGATATTTTTGTTAGCAGCAATGCTGTGAAAGTTGCATATCTAAATGTTGCAAAACTGTTTTCCCAAATAGACGTGCCATCATAAAGTTAACGCCCGGGATCAAATTCCTTAAGAGTAGCGATATGAGGATTCGATGTAACTCTTTGAGGAAGCAAGGAGGGCATGAACTCAAAAACTTTGAGATGGATTTCAAATTTAAATTAACACGAAATCACAAACACAATAAAATTTTAAAAATACAACTAAGTCTAGCTAGCAATAGCCTTGAAAAAATTGATATCAGTTTCCTCACTTGAAATCTCCATCGATCTCTGCACTTTTCTTTTCAAGCTCTCAAACTTCTTTTTTAGTTACAACAGCGTCATTTCGATTCTGGGTTCGTCTTCGTCGGGGAAACAGCAGGAGGACAGTTCAAAATTGGACACTAGATATAAATTGAGTGGAAATATAATCTTAATTTGTCTATTTCCTCATAGACAAAGCTACCTAAATGCTGTTGATCCGCAACATTAGTTATTTCCACGACAACGAGTTCAAAGGTTTTTCTATTTCTTCTTTTTTCAAAAGCTAGGGCCGGGATCATTTTAAGCGCCAGGGCCAGTTCAAGTTCTTCTGACAACAATTTTTTAAATCCAAGTTCTCCAATTTTCCTATCCAAATTTTGGTTTAATTACAAATGGCAGCCCGATAAAATGGAAGCTAGATGGTGTTTTTGGAAGGAATTGGTGGGGGCAAATTGAAAATATAAGAAAGCCTTGTCGGTCTCAGAACCTGGGGCAAAGGTTTATGAGGCATCAAGTAATCGATTGTACGTTTTTTCCTATTAGGTTGAAAGGATGGCATACAAACAAGCATGAGCAATATCGAAATTATATACATGAAGTTTGTAAAATTGACGAAAGTTTTTGAGCGATAATTTAAAGTTTCCAATCGTTTTCAATTCATTTGTTTTTTGGAAGAAATAGTAAATTTGAAGTCAGCAGCTATCATGCTGATTTTAAAATGCAATTAAACCAGAAATAATGAGTTCCATTCACTTTTCAATTGCCTTTAATTACCCCATTAGGGATTGATGAGATAACTAATTCGCTAATTGTTATAGCTTTGCTGTAAACTATTGAGCTGTTTGCCTTATGTCCCTGATAATAATGATCCACGAATATAAATTTACCAATTAAAATCGGGGTGAAATGATTTAAGTGTGAAAAGTATATTCACACCTGAATCGTGTCACCCCGATTTTTATCTCTATTAATTAGACTAAGCAGAATCGATTGAGGCCTATTTATCCTCAATTATAGCAAGCTTAAAATTGGGCTGAAGCTATATAGGGGTTAAATAATTGAGGGGTTAAATAATAAAGAGTTTAAAAATCGGGGTTAAAATATAGGGGATTAAAAGAATAGGGGTGAAAAAACAGGACACCGTTATTTTCATTTGTTACTATAAACAGTTTTTCAGGCATTACTGAACGGAGTTCTGTCAATTGTTTTCATTACAGAAACGAGCACCTAGGTTTTTAGTTTCAACACTAGGAAAAAATTGTCGGAAATTATGTATTTGTTTGATTTTTTTTCTGTATTTATACCTTGAAATTCTTGTGGCATAAAAAAGGGAGGTTTTCATATACTTCCAGCCTTCCGTTCAATCTCATCATTTTTTTGCTTAACCCCCTGTTTTTTGCCGCTATCAATGCCAACTTTTAAGAAATGTTGAAGAACGTGCTTTGATCTTGAAATTTTAACAATAAACTGATGGAATGTGACTTTCACAATTTTTTTAAAAAGTTTTTTAATATTAATATAGTTTTTTGGTGTTGATTTCTTAAGCTTCTACCATATTTTATATCAGTTGTTTAATCTATCTTACCACTTTCAATCTATAAAAGTTGCAAAAAAACGTTATTTTCAGAAATTTGTGAATGAGATGAGGGTGGAATATGTGCAAAAGCATATTACCAAGAATCTTGTCTAACATTGATTTTGATCAATCTGACCTTAAGTTTATACAATTAAATTAAGAAAATGTAACTAACCATACTGTGACATTTTCGGACGAAACAGGGCGGCAGTTTTCAACAGAGCAAGCGGAATTAAACAAATCAAACCGTCAAAATCACAATAAGAATTTGTTTTAAACGCGATAGGAATTTCTTGAGCCAATAAGCGCGGAAACAACGATACCTTTTGTCTGTTTTTCTAGGCTAAAAAAGGGAGCGAGGTTAAAATTGTGTCTCATTGGTGTTGAAGGAAAGGAGCAATTGCTTTAATTGTATCCAACATCTTTCTGTGTCAATTGTTAGGATTTTATTAAGCATGAGCAATTCGATTCCCTCTCACTGATTAGACTACCTTCATGCAATCATATAGAACACAGTATACATATAGCTAAAAAAGAACAACTAACCGAAAAACAACTCAGCATAATTTTGCAACCTTGTTATAAACAAAAAGAAACCGCGTTCATAAACAGCTTCCGCTCTTAAAAAATACAATTGATGATAAATTATGCTAAAAAGAGTTTTTGGTTAAAAGTGGTGATTCGTATCTATGCGTACTATATTTCAAGATATAACGTTTTCCCAGTTCCATGGTACTCTACCGAGTTAATTAAGGCACTACAGTTAGATAAAACTTACCTGTTTCACTTCAACATAAAGCATTAGTGCTGATTTCTGTGCAATCAACAATTTGAAAACAATAGCAATGAATAATACTCAACTTCTCAGTAAGAAGAATATTTGATTAATTAGACACTCGATTCCAAATTATATCGTGGGTTTAAAAACCAACATCAAATGAATATTTCTTTGCGGGGGCGTTTTGGGAATTTCAAAAATCGGGAAGTAATTTGCGGCGGGTTTGTAGATGGGGTAGAATTGTTCAAACATGTGAAGCTTGCACGTGAAACCCTTTTAAGAGTGCGGATGTGTGGTAATATGATTACAAATGAGCGGAAATTAAAGATACTTAAAGGAAAATCAGGACAAAAGATCAGCTCAGTTAATGATATTACAAGATCAATAGATCAAATGATCTTTAAATGCTCTTGTTTTCAATTTTTCAGATAATTTTGAATCTCCAAACATTTGTTTTTCCTTAATTAATGACGCAGTACTATTTGAATGGCGTAAAGGTTCGTTTTGTAGTTAAAACCAATCTTTCAATCTTTTCCTTATGCTCTATTGAAATTGTTTAAAAAGGATTAACAAAGAATTGAGAAACAGAATTTGACAAAAATTCAAAGACTTATAATAAGTTTTATACGTTAATTCAAACCAATTGATTTACTCAGTCAAAGAATTGATGTTATTCGCTGTGAGTTAAATTGTATAACAATACTAAAATTATTTATACAGTGACGATCACAGCTTCTTTTAAGTTTCCGTTTCCAAGTTTGAGCTCGATATATCAAAAACTACCAAGATAATATAGAACAGAAATTATTATTCATATCAAAATGCGACCCACTTTTTTTCTGGGAACATATCGTGCGTTTTGAGCGCTTTGATGAGGATATGAAAACTTAATATGGGCCGTAAAACTTGGCGAAAAATTTGGACCATTTCACACCTGCTCGGGATGAAAGACCGGAAATTGAGATGAAAGTTCACCGATAGTGGTGAAGCACTGAAAACATTTATGTAATACTGTGATATTTGTTACGTAAAAATATAAGAATATACATTAAAATGTATTCAGGCCATTGTTATGAATTAACATAAGTGGGGTTGTTGAAAATAAAACCTTCAAGGCAAACAGAACTTCAAAGAGTTCTTTTTATTGTGTGGAAAGGGATATATTCTTTAACAAAGATTTGAAGAGCGATCGTTTTGTTACTGTTGTTATTGTTGCTCTAAGAACAAACAGAATGTATCCAATGAATGATCTGTGAACAAAGTAAACAAAGTTAAGGTGTTCAGTAATGATTAGACAATACTAAACACTTTTTTTCAATAGTTTAGATTTCAAAAAAATAGATGAGTAAGTTGAGAAAACTTTTTTAATATTATAATTTGAAGATAATTTAAATTAAAATTCGATTTCTAATGAAAAAGATATGTTAGCATTAAAAAACGGGGCAAAATTTAAAAAATGACTTCTAAGTTTATCTATCACGAGAAACTGATTTTTCATCTGATCTGAAAATCTAATTCATATTTTGGATTTCTTTCTCTAACTGATTTGAAAAACTGCTTCTTTCTGTTGAGCTTTCTTGACAGGTTAAAAACGATCTTTTAACGTTCAAAATGCTATATTTGGGGATCTAAATTCCAAAGTCATTATGATAAATACGCGAGAGCTATACATTAAATTTTGAACCTCAAATGAGTTCAAGTTCGACTTGACAAAATAGAACTCATTGTTCCGACCCACTTTCATGGGAGGAGGAACTATATACTCAACGGGTTTTTTTGTTCAGTCAATTTTCGCCAATCATATTCATCGTAGAGGATTTTGAGTGGTATCATTAGATAGCGTGTCAAGCGTAGAGTTTGAATTTGAAAATAATTTTTGAATTTCGCTTTTTCCGAGGAGTCACGGAGTTTTAAATATGTGTGAGCGTTAGCCTAACTTCCGTTGTTTTGTTCACATTTTTCTTAATTTTGCTTAAATTTTGATCAGTTTTTGCTAAAACATGATAAAATAATTAACGATAGTCTCATTGATTCTACGTTTAAAGATAAAACAGAGTTGGTGAAAATTTTGAACAAATTGTTTATGCAAATTTTTCTAAAAGAATTTTTTCCTTTTTTCATAAATAATGGCATCAAATATGTCTATTTGGCCCACTTTGTCCAGTTTAAACGATGGGTTAGGCAAAAAAAGCTGACACAATCTTGCTTTTCTGAAATCTTGCTTTTTCAGTTAGTCTTTCGCTAACTGAAATTGCTATTTATGAAAAATGCTTATTTTTTTATATATTAGGATTTCTGTTTGCCGAAAAAATCTTACGCAATATTTCAGAACAATTGCGTTTTTTTACAGCCGCTCAAGGATGGTTAGGCACGATTTGGTAGCATTGTTGAATTTTGCTACCAAAAAGTTTACGGATTTTATTTTGGGTCTGTCCTTATTGAAATACATTTTATTGATTTTTTTCATCCCAGTTACATGAAAGACTTTTTTAATTTAAAAATTCAATTAATAGGAAGTCCTCTAACGTTCCAGTATGGCCCAATGAATCAAAATTTTGTTTTGTTAGTGAAACTTCTGTTTTTTTGCTCCAAAATATATTTTTTGTAAGTTTTAAATGATTTCTTGAGATTTGTTCTTTTTATAGTCTTATGACTTTGTCTAATGAATTAAATCTCCTTTTTGGTGTCTGTAGAGCTATTAAAGAAACTTTTGACGCTTTTAGTTGACAAATAACTTTTTTTTGACATTATAACTTGATAAGTATCCAATATCATTTATTTTTGATATACTGAGTTTTTCTTTTTGGTGAACATAGCTGTTTCGTTATTATAAGATATTTTTCTATTTTGAGGGGGATGAAGCAAGAGCTAGACCAATTTTGGTCTTGATTTCGAATTTTAAAAGTTAAAAATTATTCAGATTGTGATGGGGCGCTGAATATTTTTTACAATACTTTGACATTCTTAATCTTAGATACATATCAGAATGATTTTAAAAATGGGGTTCCTATGCACTAAAAAGGTAAAGTATTAACCATTTTTTGGTTAAAAGCTTACAGTTTTTATGTTTTATGGTCTTACAAATCGTTTTCGAAAAAAAATGGTATCTATATTTGCAACCTTCAATCTTGTTTCATCAACCTTTTAGCGTATTGTCATTAAAGAGAAAGGTCACATTGTTTTCCAAATTACTTTTAATGTAATGTTAGTTGCTGTTTTATTGTTTGAATACTGGTTTTCTGGCTTTGATACTACGAGTTTTCATAAAATTTTATTGATAATGACAAGTCAGATAGGTTTAGTAGTCAGATTACAAGTCAGATAAATGACTAGTCATATAAATATTGGTCACAGAAAAGCAGATAATTTTTGGTCACAAAAGTACTGGTATCCGCTAAGAATTTTCTGACGTTTGCTAAATTTTTGAAGCTGCTAAATTTGAAGGCGGTAAATTTTTCAATTGGGAAGAATAAACAATTATACAACAAATATTTAAGAAAACACAGTTTTTGAAAAAACTAAATGAAATCAATTAAAGCTTGCAAGTTACTGATTCTACACAAAAAAAAACCCGTTAAATCTCGACAGAGAGACAAAATATTTTGTAAACAAGATAATTATGTTTACAGAAACAACACCAAAATTTTTGGAACAATAAAAAAAATTAAGTGTCAAAACTCCTTCCACAACAAACAATTTAAAATGTTCAAAATATCATCTTCCGATTTAAATAAGATATGTTAGAAATTAAATCTCTAGAAAGTGTTAAGGAGCCACATCTTGCAATGCAGGGGTAGCTTTTGACATTAAAATATTTACCGAAAACTTTATAATTGATTCTCAGATTGCATAGATCATCTTCGCAACAGATTCACTTCTGATGCTCTGGTGTCATAATTAAGTGAACGTGAAAAGTGAACTGAACAAAAATAACCAAAAACATGACCATTAATTGATAGGTAGATTGACAAAAGTGTGCCTGATTTTACATAGGTGAATTAAGCTGCCTAAATATGTTGTGCAAAAAAAACATCGATGGACAAAAACAAAATATTAAATTTGACTAGCATTCGCCTATATATATATATATATATATATATATATATATATATATGTGTGTGTGTGTGTGTGTATGTGTGTGTTTGTGTGTGTGTATGTGTGTGTGTGTATGTGTGTGTGTGTGTGTGTGTGTGTGTGTGTGTGTGTGTGTGTGTGTGTGTGTGTGTGTGTGTGTGTGTGTGTGTGTGTGTGTGTGTGTGTGTGTGTGTGTGTGTGTGTGTGTGTGTGTGTGTGTGTGTGTGTGTGTGTGTGTGTGTGTGTGTGTGTGTGTACATCTGTCGCTTCCTTAGCATTTCTAAATGAGTTTTTCATTTTCCTTATCATGTGTTGTACTCTTGAATGATTCTTACTTTGCACAGAAAACAACTTATGTAGCATTATATATTATAAAAAGAAACTTAAGCTTGAAAAACAAGGAAGGATTTGATGAGTTTTTTCTTAAATCTGAAATATTGGAGAAATTAAAAAAAGGTCTCACAGTATTCTATCTCGCAAATTCTGGCGTTGGAAAAGGTAATGAAAATGATCATAACAGTTATAACTGTGATCGTACGCAGTAATTAGAGTAAATTTTTGTTTCGTAGGCAGGCTAGAAAAGCGCATAAAAATTGATGTAGAAAAAATACAAAAACGAAGGCTAATCTAAACTTCTCATTTTACTTGTTTTTCAGGTTTTCATCTCAGGAAATGGTTTAAACATTTTCCATAAATTGAGACGTCACATACAACGTAGAGAGTGGAACAGCTTTTAATAATTGAATATAATTGCGTTTTTTTTAAATTAAAGTTTTAACTTTTGTAGAAAATAGTTTAATTTTGAATCTTTTTAGTATGCTCTGATTAATTGTGACATCCGTGGACAGCAAAATAATTTAAAAAGTGAAGAACAGCAATTTTTGCAAAGTAAATTTTCAATTTACTTAGATTATTAGAAATATTTTATTAGAAATTATTCAAAATTATTTATATATTAGATTATTAGAAATAAATATATATTATTTCTATGCATTTAGCCACTATTTGTTTTCCTCAGCGCATGTTTGAGGTAACTTTTTAAACAGGGAAAATTGTTCTTCAGACTGTTTGAGCCTCAGACTGTCAGAATGTGATTAAAAATTGGGAGACATCCTATTTTCATTTAGCTTCTGTTCAACTAATCCATTGGATGATCTAAAATTGATCATTCTGGCTTTAGGTTTGTTTTCGTTTTCACCTAAGTTCAATTCTTTTTATTCATCGGAGGAAAAATGAAGATAAATATTCATTAAGAGAAAAAAATGTTAGGATACTTGAAAAATTAAAAAAAAAACTGACTTGAGTCCTTAGCAATTAGACGGGATAATACAAAACAGTCCGAAAATTTGGGGTACTCTGGCCGCTGTTACTTTTGATTTTCTGTCCACTGCCGTATGACATGACTTAAAAAATTGGTTTTCACGTCTCTTAATATGAGTCAATTGGGGAAAAAATCATAATTGCATTCATTTTGCCAACAAGGGCTCCAAATTGTTTTTGGGTCTCTGAAATGTTTCGTAGAGAATATTTTTTAGCTCATTCAAAATAGGAAGCTAATAGATAGCTCAGACTTGAATCACATTAAATTTCAGCGCAGAACCAGCACATTTTAAGCGTAGAAACTTAGTTCAGTTCTGAAGCAATGAATCGCCAGACTATTTTAGTTTTCTTTATGTGCATTTTTTATTCATTATGATTATATTGAAATCATTGCGTTTGCCCAGGCTATAAACTTTTCCTGTATAGTCTGAAATTTACTCATACCTCAACACTTAGTCTGAACAGAAGAAATTGATGTTTTTGGATCTTATAACTGGTAATTACCATAGTAGTATAGACACTTTTTATACATAAGCTAGTGTGTAGGCAATTGGCGCAAAGCCAATTTAGCGTAGTAGACATGAGTTGTTACGTAACTTACATGTTACAAGTAACTACGCGGGAGTTTGTGTCGCATATAAAAGCAAACATTGTTTGTGGGATTTAAGCTGAACATATTATTTCTCATGCACTAAATTTTACTCAAAAGTCAAGACTGGCCAGTGTAAATTATGACATGAACAGAGTACTGGCGAGCTTAAAAAACAGAAAGTCTCTAGACCGACTCAGCTCTAATTTGCTCTGCCACCAAACTCTGGGAAGGATACGATTTCAGAATATAATTGATCCATTTTTTGTCGAAAAAGTAAAAGGTAGATTCTGACCTCAGGATGTAAATTATATAGAAAATACAATTTTCTAACAATCCTCATTGTTTTCTGATTGAAACTTCTCTCATTTTTACGATCCAGATAAGCTATATAAAGGAACTAAAAAATCACCAAAAATATACCGATTGAGCGCGTGGTTCTGTTGAATTGTGCATCTGGATCAAAGAGAAGAAAATTCAATCCGGTTTTAAAATTTTTCAAAAGATAAAAATCTACTATTTGATAACTAGTATTTCAATTTTAAATTACAAATAACAGAACACAAAGATTAACTCAGCGTCGAATTCTTTTTGGTTTGAATTTATGAGAATTTGAACTCTAATTTTCAAACGCTAGGACAAATAGATTAATTTGTGTCAATTAGTGAAAGTAATAGCTACAAAGTAAACGCAACTATAAAAGTGGAAAAGTATTTGAAGAAGTGAAATCGCAATCAGGGCAAAATTTCTCTGTTCTTGTAGAGGTAAAGTAATAATATTAAAAATTGTTCGTTCCACTAAGTGAATCAGTGTGCCTGTGTACTTACCATTTGTCTCTCTTCTTGTCTAAATAGATCATTAGTCACAGTTTGAAGTCCGGAAGCCGGAAATGACTTTAAAAGCTGCTCGTCAATCACGCGCGTCGTGATCAAAATTGTCTCACCTCCTTTCAAATTCCCCTTTGAAGGGCATTCTGGCTCACTTTTGAACCTGTGCATTTACCTAATAGAAGTACCCTTAGAAAACTCCAAGCTCGATAGAGCTTATAACTGCAGATATATTCAATCAACAGTGATAAAAAAATGAAGATGACGTTATATAAAATTTTCGAAAATGAGTACAATTTGAAGAGCTCGAAGCACAAAACCCAATTGTCATCGCAGCATCATCCAAAATTTCTCATTAGTACAAGCGGAAAGCAATTTATAACATTTTCAAGATATCACAAAGTTCAATGCAATATATGTATTAACCGAACTTTGTAAAATGAAATTTGCATCTGCTAAGCAGATAAATGAGTACAATCCAGTATCATCAAGCGGAAAGAGCAATAATTAATTGGAACGAAACCAGACAATTAAAAAACCAAATCAGTTTTGATACAACCCAGGTTGCCCTAACATAGCAAAATTTACAAAGGTTGCAGAACGGCACCGTGTATTATCTGTATTAAGTTCTCCAGGAACCGTACTGCGGCCTTCCTAAGGTTTCTAATTTCCAGAATTAACCTAAGATAGCCACAATACCCTGTCAAGATAGCTACAACATCAACTTTAGTAAACTGCCAAAATTAGTCAAGATATGTCTAGAGTAGTATCAACTGTGTTATTTAAACTATACTGTTGATGAAATCTACGTCACTTTTAAGTTTACAAGAAAAAAGAGATTCGGTATTTCGCGTCCCTGCATATTGTTCCGACCCCGCTCACCCACATTTTCGACTTAAATGTGCACCAAAAGAGGAAGAGATGGAAAACGTTCAAAAATCACTCATTGCCTTAAAATAATTGGTTTATCGAATTAAAAAATCGCTTTAAGATCTAACCAATAAGAAAAAACTAATTATTTGAGAGCCGATGATAACTGCCATTAAGGGGCTGAACCAACAAGACAAACAACAAACCAAATAAAATCGACAAGCACTACTTAGGACCAAAACTCAATGCCAATCATTTTAGAATCAAACTTATGAAAAAGTCAAAAGAGCATCAGATGAACAATAAACTAAATCGATTGACTTCAAGTTTACCAGAAAAAAATATGGGAACTGTCTTTATTGAGAATAATTAACAAATTCAAAGTCATGAAAGCAAATAGCTATCAGCTGAAATCATTCAATGGCTTCACTTATACCTTCATTGCAAAATCAATGAGACCTGCTATTATCCCGATTGTCATACAACTATAAAGAAGAACAAATTCAGGGAAAAATCAAAAAGTCAATTTTGCTTTGCGAGCAGACAGTGTCGAAGCGTATAAGATCAAAACCTATTCACCAAATATATTGAATCCGATCAATTGCCACCTATTTCAAAGCCATTAATGTGATATGCAATTTTTCATTAGGTTGCGATTAATATGGGACAAGACAGCAAAAAAGAACCTAAAAAACTGGGCAATAAAAAAATAATGAATTAAACGTCTATGAAAAGTCGTCGCATCAAAGTCAAAAAAACAATTATTTAAACAAAAAAACAACAACTAATACTGTATTATAATTCAATTGAAAAAAGACTTCTTTCATTATTGGGACTACGCTTAAAGATTGCGAAAATAGGATTAAAATTGGTAAATCGCTAAAAACCATTATCTTTTTTGAAACCAGACTTCAAAAACCGTTATAAAAAACAACCGTAAAATATTTTCTTAAAAAATTACAAAATATTTGACTGGTTACCACTAAGAAAGACAATTGTACTTGTGATTACTGTGACTAAGTCAAAAGACTACAGATTAATCATTAATACAGGCAGAAAAGAAGATTCTTAAGCCAACACTGTTGTCGCCAACATAGGCTTTTAACTGAATAAATGCTTCGAAATCTCTGCTGTTGATAACTGAGATTTAATTATCAACAATTCTGCACTGTAACAAGAAAACTGTTCCAATTTTTAGCTAAAGATTTACTTTTTCCAAAAGAAATCATCTCAAAAAATATTGAATTTGGGGTACCTATGAGGTTATATTACAAACAAAGCATTATGTACAACCAGAAATGTTACATAATTCCTTTATTATTTCCCTAGACAATCAAATAGAAGTTTGTTTATTTAGACTTGACCATAAACATGCAAAAACAAAATCAAATTCTTGAGAATCTCAATAAGTCTAAAAAAAATTTTGAAAAAATTTGTCGGAGCCATAGAAACCTTGAGCTCAACTCATAAAACGCACCACTGTTTCATTATGCTTTAAAGAAAAGTAACAGACAGAGAATTTCCAAAAAGATTCATCTCAAAAATATTGAGTTTTGGATACCTATGGAGTTATTTTACAAAAAAAGCGTTATGTATAAACAGAAAGATTAGACAATTTCTTTTTTTAGCTTCGTAGACACTCAAACAGCAGTTTTTTTATATAGAGGCAACCATACTTAAGCAAACAGAAATTCAAATTCTTGAAAATTTCAATAGCTCAATAAAAATTTTTGAAAACAATTTGTCGGAGCCATCAAAACATGAGCTCTACTCATAAAACGCAACATTGTTTCATTATGCCTTAAAGAAAAAGAACAGAAGGTCTTACCAACTGCACTTGAAATGAGGAAAATGTTTCTATTGATTGGGATCAAAAAATAGCACACGAAGAATATTTCAAAAAAGACAGACGCAAAATACAATCTTCTCTTTGATCCTTAAAAAAACCAATGAAACTATTGCTAACAATTTCATCATATTTTATCAAAAATTGATCAAATTTTAAGCAAAAATAACAAAAAGCGAACAAAACAACGGAAGTTAGGCTAACGTCCACAAATCATTAGACCTCCGTAACTCCTCGAAAAAAAAAACGAAACTCAAAAAATCTTTTTATATTGAAATTCTGAGCTTGACAATCTATGTAATGATACCACTCACAATCCTCTACGATGAATATATTGATCGGCGAAAATTGAAACAAAAACCCAGTTGAGTTTATAGTTCCCCCTAAAGTGGGTCGGAACAAGAACAATATAATGTCGACCATGAATAAAATTCTGTGCTTAGGCAGCAATATTTTACAGCCTGTGGCTGTACACAACAAATATTGCATCCGAGACGAAGCATTATTAATTGTTATCGCCTCTGAAATGACACACTACCATTGTGACATATTTAGGATCCAGATTAACTACAGAAATAAGGACAAGTAGAACCTTGAAAAAATGTACGAAAAGAGATCTTGGTTCTGCTGAAATGTGCTGGACAATTGATTTTGCCTTTTACGTTCTTATAGCGAAAACTAAATTCAGTGGATTTTGATTTCAATGGAAAGAACCAGTTTTCGATGGATAGTATTTCATTTAACCAGATAAAAAGTTACAAAAAATAGCTATAGTCGAAACTATAACTATATTTTCCAAAAACTACAAAAAACGAGAGTTCTGGAACATGAAAAACTTCTGAGAAATATTTTTTTTTCATACAGTTTATCGTATCGTATTGATGATAAAACGCGTAAACAAATTAGTTTGAATGAGTAAAGAGTTTTTATATTATTTTTCTATATAAATATTATTGTTTTTATAATTAAAATTATTTTTCGTAGGGCCGAGTTGTGCCATCGTCGAAAACATTTTTTGAGTTCGATGTCATAGTAATAGATCTTGATTCGGAATAATGCTGCACTGTTCTATATTTCGGTAGATTTCTGAGGCACCGTATAGAACAAAATACAGGCTACGTGATTCTGTTAAAGTTACTGCGAAAAATCTGGACTTAATGAGGAGCCATGTAGTCGTTTGAGCTATATGCCAGAATTTTGTAGAAACTAACAATTCAGCAGAGGAAAAAAGTTGAAAGACGGCAAAAATGATAATCTGCTCTAAAATTCAAGAACGTTGATCTCCATGTCTCTGTTGATCTTCGAAACGCCACAGCACGAAAATAAAACCCCCTTTTCAACAAAAACACAATAAAGGAGTTTAATTAAGTTTCCATGTGTGACATAGAACCAGATAACATAACAATCACTGGATTACACAAAATAAAGCTTCTGCAACTGAACGGGAAAGCATCAAACCATCTCAAGTGGCACAAGCAATCAATCAGCTGCAGAGCTCTTAATAACTCGGACGAAATAACAGAAGTTCGATATTTGAATTCATTCATGTAAGCTCCATTCTAGCGACGTATTAGCATTAAGACGTACAATTCAACAAGTGAAACATAGACGGCAAGGTTTTTCGATGTTCAATTAACAAGTTTTTTTTAGTCTGATGTTATTGACGTCAAAATCGGTTCATAATCGTTCCACAATGTTCTAGAAAACCTGAAAATATTAAGCCGAAAACCAGCTTAATCGATACATATCGTGGTTATATTTTACTCAAAATTAGGTTAAACGAACTTTTTCGGAACTTCTTACGTATATTAGAACGTCTTATATGCATTTATTTTCGTTTTTATTTACGCGACTCTGATTGGCTAAAAATTGTTCATTTACTACGTAACATCCTCCGACCCGGAAGAAGATGTCGGGAAAACTGGTGCAATTTTAACGAGTGCGCGGACGAGTAAACCCGTTGATTTAAGTAAAACGGCAGAGCGCACGATGCAATCGTAGCCGAAACAGATCACCACAATCCGAGCGGTAGGGTGGTAACCCCTAGGGTTGGTTTCCTCAACTATCCAAACCAAATCACCAGTCTTAAGGTGATGCTCGGCAAGCGTCTGCCACTTAGAGCGTCGCTTCAGCGTCGGCACGTACTCTCTGATCCAACGCCAACAGATGGCATTAGCGTACGGCTGCGCAGGTGCGTAATGTTTACGATAGTCAAGTTCGTGGTTGCCGACAACAGACGGAATACTGGTAGAGTATTCTCCTAAAATAAAGTGGTTAGGCGTTATAGCGTTCAAATCGCACGAATCAGCGCTTACGGTTGTTAAGGGACATGATTTGAGAGCATGCTCCACGAGACAAAAGGCAGTATGCAGCACCTCATCCGTGAGGCGACGCCGGCCAAGAATAGTATACAACACTCGCAACACTTGCTTAAAGACGCGTATCAAATTCACCCAATTTAATAAAATTAGTGCCATTGTCTGACCAAATCATGGCAGGTGTACTCCTACGTGACAAAAACCGCTCAACTCCCCTAAAACAACAACTGGTCTCCATAGAAGTAACTATATCAATATGGGCAGCGCGCGTAGTAAGACAGGTGAAGAGGAATTCTCAGTAGTACGGTGGACGGTAACATAGAACGGCCCAAAGTAATCAACGCCGGTGTTCGTGAAGGGAGGAGGCCGGTGTGCAAGTCTCTCTTTAGGCAAGTCAGACATGATTGGTTGCATAGTTACAGCTTGGAACTCTCGACGTCTCAAGCAGTGTGCTTTGATAAAACGCAGAGATGATCTCAGTTTCAGGACTTTATAGTGTTTCTGCACATTTGATCTTAAGAACCAATGCCCTGACGATAAAGCTTTATGTGGAGGTGTTCAAGAAACAGTTTTACAAACGGATGACTTGCATCTAAGATGATTGGCTACTTTACGTTAAACCCGACTTCCATTAAACACTTGATGCGGCCCCAGGAACGGATAAGCCCATTTGGTCTAAGAAAAATGGGGAATGTGGATTGATTCGTCCGCTCCGTTTAACAGATTTATTGTCGAGAAGATCTTTCCTTTCGGTTTCAAACTACTCTCCTTGCACCAAGTATGGGAGATGAGGCTCGGCTTGTCAAGCTCAGTAGAGTCAGTAATGCTACCATCGAGGGTGCCGTAGCCGGAACGTTTCGGCAAAAGTCGTAAGCGGCAATGTGCAAGTACTTTTGATTAGAACTAAGCTTATCAAATGGAAGTATTGACAGCATGGGAGTTGTTTGTTTCTTTGCAGATGTAACCAAAGATACAGTGTCTTCTGTAGTGACTGCTTGATTGACACCAATTTTGATATTATTTATGACGTCTTTGATCGGTACCAACAGGAAACTTTAATTTGTTAAGAAAAAGGGACTTTGACCTAACTGATTAGTTGCAAAGCTTCAGCGAACATTCCACGCGTGCAAGCGTCAGCTGGACTATCCTTAGTTGCGACATGGTTCCATTGGTCAACGCTGGTATACTCGGAAGTTTCGCATACGCGGTTTGCAACAAAGATTGGTTGTTTTACACTGGAGTTAATCCATTGGAGAACGGTTGTGCTGTCTGTCAACAAGAATACTTGTTTATCAGTTACAACAAATGCTTGTGTAATTTCATAATTTCCCTTTTCAGTCGTGCGGCAAGTAGCGCTGCTTGTAATTTGAGTTTTGGGACAGTCATTACTTTCATTGGCGCTACGCGCACTTTCCCCAAAACAAACGCAAGCACTTTTTTACCTCGCCTGTACGAATTGTTACTCGGGCTCAATTGAATGTGACGGCAATAAAAATATCCTTGGAAATGTAACCGAAAATTTGCAATTCTATATCATTAAAGGGTCCACTAACGTAACTTCGAGGAATTTTGATGTTTTCAAGCTTTGGTAAGTCTGCAGTACAAACTAAAAATATTTGAACCATGTCCTGTAAGAGCTCGTTATCCCATTGTTGTTCAGTGACACGCCAGATGTCTTTTAAGAGCAGTCGGTTCCCAACGGTAAACGGGGCGACGAGACCCATAGGTTCAAAGACTTTCTAGACAAGACTTAGGACAGAGGGCTCCGTGAGTGACCTGGTGATAGCGCAGCTGGTACCCCTACTAACTGCTAACGTGTCATTAATGTGGTCCTACGTTAGCCCAAGCACGTGTGATTAATCCTCCTGGCATGAAACAATAACCTTGGGCTCAGTTGATTGAATAGAACCATCAATTCCAACTTAGGAACATCAATTCCATTAATTCCAACTTAGGAACTGTCATTACCTTCATAGGTGCAACACGGGCCTTGCCCAAGACAAACGCCAGCTCTGTTATAATCTCCCCGGATGTGCAAGTTACTTGAGCCCTAAGAAAACCTACTGCACTGAATATTTCTTGCGAGCTATCACCAAACATGTGGAGTTCAAGATGTTGGAATGGTCCTGAAAAGTAACTTTTCAGTATAGTGATCTCAGCTAACCGCGGCAGTTCAACACACCAGGCAAGGAATCTGTCAAATGTGTCTTTAGGTAAATCATCATCCCAACTTTGTCCATTGACACGCCAAATGTCTTTCAAGATTAACCGATCACCAACAGTAAACGGTGCGACAAGACCAATTGGGTCGTAGACCTTTGACACAAGACTTAGGACCAAGCGCTGTGTTAAACTTTTCGTGATGGTGCTGTTAGTACCCCTACTCACAACCAGAGTATCGTTGTTGTGATCCCACTTAAACCCAACCACGTGCATTGATTCCTCCTTGGATGAAACGATGACCTTCGGTTCAGTGGATTGAGCAGACCCATCAATTTGGTCAGCCAGATCTGGTACATTGCTTAAAAACTTTGTAAGCTTAAACCAACGGAGATGGAGAAGATGTACCAATTCCTTCAATTTATGGATGGCTTTCTCAAGAGACTTCACTTAGTCAAGGTAATCGTTCATGTATAAGTTTTCGAGAACGGCTTTTGCAGCTTGGGGTAAAACTTTGCGTTGTCTCTTCCAGTTTGTTGTACTGCATAGTTGGTGCAGTTGGGCGAGTCTATAGCCACGAAAGTATGGCGTGTATATTGATAAAATACAACGTTAGTTGTGGGGTCCTCCCTCCACAGGAAAAGAACTGATGGTTGAACGGTTGGTAATACGCCAACCTGTAAAAACTTTCCCTTAATGTCAGCAGACCCAGCATATGGCTGCTTTCGGAAGCGAAGAAGTATATAAATAGGGTTTTGGAGCAGATCAGGGCCATTGGGCAAAGAGTTTTTCAGCGAGGCTCTAAGAAAAATTGCTGCCCCATTGAGCACCCTACGCTCCTTACCCGGTGTGTTCGGGTTTAAAACCGGATGGTGGGGTAGGATCGACTTTTTATCGGACCGGTTCTCAGCTGTGTGAGCTTCCGGAACTTCAATAACATACCATTTATTTAGATATTCCTTGATGTTATTAGTTTATTTCTCTCTGAGGCCTTCATCCTTGGCCAATCTTTTTTCGAGAGACTTTAGTTGCACAAGGGAGGAGAAGTAATTATTTGGGAATTTGTTTATATCTGCTGCCCACAGCATTCCTACATCGCTTAAGCACGAAAAGCAAAGTTTATTATCCGCCAACAACTTAACTCTCTGGAGTGATTCTTTTCCTTGAAAACTCGACACTCACAAAACCGATGATTACCTTTGCATATAATGCAGCGAGAGTAAGTGTTTGTAGAACGAGATGGCATTTGCATATATTTTTGCCCTTAGTGTAAATTTGATGCAAACACTTTTGTGGCTGTTTTGGTCTTGGCTACTGAAGTGCTGTTATTCTCAGATTTTGTCTTGGTTGCGCTTTGTTTCAAAAGATCGTGGGCCTCTGCTTTTTTTTAAGCCAATCGTTAACGTTCAGGAAGATAGGTTTAACCCAGTGCTTCTTAACCAAAAAACCATCCAAAACTCTTTCATGGTTGGTGGTAACTTCTCTACCACTTGGTTAAGTAGGGAAGCGCTCTTCAAGTCGACTTCATATGATAGTGACTTGAAGACCTCAACGAGGTTGGATATAACTGAAGAATAGCTAATATTATTATCACTATTGTGCATTTTAAGAGACGGAAAATTGCTTAGTTTTATCCAAGTGTGCACTTGCGACTGCCTGTGGCTAGCCAAATTTACATTCTAAAGTCCTCAGTGCTTCCTTGTACATTAAACAACAGTAGGCAAACACGGCGATTGAATACTTTGCATTAGCGGTGACGAGTGTACTAAGGTAGGTCAATTTAACGTCATCCGTGTGCGACCGCGAGTCAATTGCCCTTTTGAATTGACCATACCACTCATGCCACTGTAATGGGTTGCCCTTAAACTGCGCAAGTTTCCACTCGGGCAAAGGATGGTTTTTCTTATTTGTTATGGCATTAATCAATTCCCTAATAAATGACGCTTTGTTTGAAATTGAAGGGACAGGTGCAGACACCTGCGGACCACTCCAACTCAACTGTGTTTGCCATGATAAGGCTATGTTGGCTACAAGACCGGAGTGGTTAGACCAGAAACCACGTTACTAGTAGTTGCCATCGGGTTTTCCTGTTGTGTGCCGGATGGCGATTGCATATCAATCAAAAGCGGTGAATTTTGATATGTTATCTGCGTAACATTAATGTTTGAGGGTAAAATATGAGCTTGTGCAATTGGAGGTGCACTGTTTGCGTTATTAAGGTCACGGTTGACTATTGACGTTCTGTGCTGTAGAAAACGCCTTTGACTCAAATTTGTTAAAAATGTTTGGCCAAGGCGGATATTGAGCATATTTGGGCCAAGAGCATCAACGGAACGTGCGACTTTGTGTACTCAGCTATTATTATTTTGAAAAGTGTTGTGGACGGAAGGCTGATTGATCAAAGGGGCATGTATAATGGGAGCAGTGAAGTTAGGTGCGAATATTGGGTTTGAGATGGGAAAAGCATTTGGATCAATAGCTTCGAAATTGTGCTTGTGGGTGTTTGGAGTTGGTGTGGCGCTTGGGTGAAAGGGATTATTTATTGCGGGGGCTGGATTATTTGTTGTCGGAAAAGAAGGAAGAGTGGTGTTTGGTGCTCGGGGAACACAATTAGTTTGTTGTCGGAAGCATATACGCTGGGCCGAATTGTTCTCAGTCAGACTTGATGTTTCAGTCTCCTGGATTGTGACATTTGAAATTGTGCGTTTGGAAAAAACTGGGACGAATCATATTGATTTACTTGCGGTGCGCACGGCTGTGGTAAAACGGGCTGTTGAATGGGTGGTGAAGAAGCCCCTTGGGCATTTACATCAGACGAGTGATTATCTTCGGTTCCTTGGTTAGTTATGCTGGGAAGCGCTTTGCCTTGATGGCCTGTTTGATTCATTTGCGCCCGTAGGTGCGCCTGGTACAACGCCTGTGTGTTAGCAGCTGCCACAAAATTCTCAGGTAGGATATAATAGGTGTCAAGTTGCTGCAAAGTCTCATTGCTTAAAATGTAATCATCTCGACAATTTTTTGGAACAGAGTGCTTCTACTATTCAGTGTTGTGATCTTCAATTGTTTCGTCGTTATTGTGGCTAGGGCATTCTGGTGGGTCATTCGTAACCTCTGGTTCTCCAGTTTTTTCCTGATTGTTAAAACTTAAAGCAAGTGAGGGGTTGATCCAGTCCTGGACAATCTTTTCATTTCTCATTGAGCTCCTACCACTTGCAGTTGTTTCATAGTGGAGTGACCAATTTTGGAAACGGGGTCCAGCAATTCAAATTTGTGCAGAATTGCCTCTGCCAAACATTTCCTGTCGTTTTCCAGCACAATTCGTCTTATTCCATTTGCTTTTTCTGTTTAGCGAGGCAAATGGCTGCCTCATTCTGTTTTTCAATTTCTTCACGCTTCATTTTAGCAATTACGTAATCATGTTTATGTTTACTAGATGTTTTTGACGAGGCCATCAGTGAAGAGACTATTGAACAAATGGACGCCCTCGGTTCCTGAAACTCACTCACTTTATCATCAGCAGAGTTGATGTAGTTTCGAGTTGAAGCGAGGATCTTGTCGTTCTTAGTTGTCAATGCCTCCGAGTTAGACTCAAATGAAGGAAAAAATGCGCTTGGATCCTCAGTTTTTCCAGCAAGCGCAATCAAGTCCTCATTTTTGACTACAACAGTCATAAAGGCTTCGTTGCACTTTGATACTACGCGCACACTCCAAACCAACCAAAGACAAAAACTAAAGACGAAAACCAAGCAAAAAGAGCAATCACAAATGGGGTAGTACTGTGTCTACAAAAATTCAAATGTGAACCATCAAAACAACAACCAAAAGTAGTGCAATGCTTCAAATGCCAAGCACATGACCACATAGCAGCAAACTGCGATAACATGCAAAGATTCCCAAAATGTGGTGGACACCACCACGTCAAAGATTGCAACCAAAATGAACCTTGCTGCGCAAATTGCAGGGAAAAGCACAGCGCTGTCCATAAAGGTTGCCAAAAGTATAAAGGAGCAAAACTAAAAGCACGCGCTGCGTCATATGCAGAGGCCCTCAAAAATAAACCAGAGAACAAGGACAAAGAAGGAGCGCAAAAAATAGCAAGTGATGCTCAAACACAACTTGAAAACAATCTCGTGAGCATGCTATCGAGTCACTTTAACAAACTAGAAAACAAAATTAAACAAATAACAAAAATTGCAAATGAGCGACTTAGAATCGACTTCCGGAGTCAAACCGATCAATTAAATAAAAACATACAAAATACAATAAAAATAAATGAAAAAACGAGAGAAAAATTTAGGAAAACAATCATGGAGGACGTCACAAAAGTGTTATGTGAAATATTAAAAGACAACAAAATAACAGTAGATGAGGTGAAAATGAGACACAAACTAAATAAACTCAGTGAGAACAGAACTAAAAACCAGAGCACCCAGCAATAATAGAAACAACACCTTGAAACAACCTTAAAATCAAAACCGTTTAAAACAAAAAACAAAAAAATTGAAAAACAAAAATCACAAAAAACACTTATAGTCACGCAACTAAACTGTCGCGGACTAAATAAAATTAAAATAGAAATATTAATTAAAAAACCCAAGCTGACATAGCTTGCCTGAACGAAACTAACTTAGGAAAGAGAAACCACCCAAAGCTAGAAGGACATACCGTAGCAGGAAACACTAAACACAGCCGCTTAGGATCTGCAATCTATACCAAACACCGATCAAATTACGAAATTATTGAAATAAAAACACATAAATCAGAGAGCAAACTAACACAAGATAGTATTAAAACAAAAGTACTTGAACTCTACGTAACAAACATCTATGTATCACCACATTTAGAACGGACCTAATCACAAAAATAGCAAACAACGAAGCCCACTTAATCATTGGTGATATTAGTGTAAAACATCCAACGTTTGGAGCCAATGACATAACCACTAACAGAACGGGAAAATTAATTGAACAATGGCTTGATGAGGAAAACTATATAATACTAAATAACTATGATTGCACACGCAAAGATGGTGGAACACTAGATGTATTCCTAGCCAACCATAAAATCACAAGCTTATTTGATAATTTTTATGTCGTCAATGAAAGTCCTAGTGATCACTACCCAACTGTTAGCACCTATAACATACACAAACCAATCGAGTCACACAAAAAATTAACTGGCAAAAAAACAAAAATCACATCTTGCATAATTCTGATGACCTAGATAGAAACATAACAAACCAAATAGACTTAGAAAGAAACATAGACAAAATTGCAAAAAAAATTCAAGCTGAATACAAAGAGAGCATATATGTCAACAAACACATAGCCACAAACCATCAAATCAAAAAACTGACAAGAAAAAAGCATAAGTTAGAAAGAAAAAAGAACAAACCGAGAAGAAACGACGAAAGAAACTCAACCCAACACTAAACAATATGCAATAAGATCAATAAAATGACAAAAGAAATAAAGAAAAAATTAAAGAAAACACAACAAGACAACAAATGAAACTAATTGACAAACTAAACTAAGCGAAGAAAGGTAATAACTTCTGGAAAGCTGCAAAAATATGACTCAACCGAAATCAGAAAAACAACGAACAATTACCAATGAATAATCAGGAAGCTGCAGATGCATTCGCTGAAAAACAACAATGAAAACAAGCGAATCGAAAACACATAAAAAAAAAGATCACGAGAAAATTGTTTCACTGGAAATAAGAGAAACAAACGTTAAGGCAATCAAACTAAGTGAAGATGAATGGAAACACACAGAAGTAAAACCTTCAACTCTTAAAAATGTATTAGGAAATTGTAAAAATACTGCACCAGGAGTTGACGGAATAAGCTATCAAATGATAAAAACAACTATTATTAGAAACATTAAAAAACCTAGCACAAACAATTCAAACATCATCACAATTAGGACATGTACCAGCTCAATGGAAAATTTCAACCAAAAAAATGATAACAAAAGTAGGAAAAGATTACAAAACTCTAAAAGAATACAGACCATTATCATTAACATCTTGCCGTGTAAAACTGTGCGAGAGCATTGTAAACGAACACTTGGTAAACCACTGTGAAAAACTAGACCTGTGATCAAAAAGGTGCCTACAGATCTGGCAGATGCACAACAGATAATCTTCCAACGCTAACAAAAAAAGCAACAACAAGCTTTAAATGGAAAGGTGCCACAGCTGCTGCATTCTTAGATGCAGAACAAGCTTTTGACTCAGTATGGCACGAAGGTATCCTATATAAGCAAGTTGAGATTAACACACCATGGTGGATCACAAAATGGACTAGCAGCTTCCTAAGTAACAGAAAAATCAGGAGTAAAATACAGCCAAGCAAATTTCAAAAGCTTTACACCCGAAGCAGGGGTCCCCCAAGGGAGCATAAGCCCAATCTTGTTCGATATGTATGTAAGCCAACCAAAATGTAAAGATACATCAGTTTCACAATATGCATATGACATCGCAATATACTACAGACATGAAAAACAAGAAATAGCTACTAAACACTTACAAATCGGAATTAAACACTTAGAAAATGGTGTGACAAGTGGAAAAAACTCCTCAACGCGGGGAAAACCATATACAACATCTTCACAAGACAAATACTAAACACAAATCTAAGGCTAAGTTTAGGGTCAGAAGACATCAACGTCAGCAAAGAATTAAAAAGAAGTAAAATTTTTTGGACTTGAACCCAATTAAAAATTGACGTGGACAAAACATGTAAACCAAATAGTCGCAAAAAGGCAACAAAGAATCAACATGCTAAGACACCAAAAATCAAAAAACATAAAATCTAATATTATCATAAACCTTTATAAAACAATGTTAAGACCACTATTCATGTATGCAAATGCAGCCTGGGCAAATGTAACGAAAAGTTATCTCAACGAAACACAAAAATAACAAAATAAAGCCATAAGACTTCCATATAACCTACCAATAAGGACAAATGTAGATGAACTACATCAGATAGGAAATTTAGAAATAGTAAGCAAAACAATCCAAAAATTAAGCTCGGAATACCTTGCAAGTGCTATAAATCGAAATAAAGAAATTGAAAACATAACAGAAAAGCATTTAATAACTTGGAGTCAGATCAAAATGTTTCAAACTCCTTTGCAAAACATTTTATAAAGGAAAAAAGAAAAGAATAAAAAGTAAAGGGCAGATAGGGAAAACCAAAAACTAACGCAAAACTAAAAGAAAGGATAAAAACAAAATTAGGGCAAAATCTAAAACAAAGGTGGATGCGAATGTCTTGGGGTATGGCTCGAGGCGTTAGCTGAAGCCATACAAAGTGAAAAAGAATAAAAAACAAAAACAAAATTTGGACAAACTTCAAAACAAAAGTGGATGCAGATGTCTTGGGGTATGACTCGAGGCGTTAGCTGAAGCCACTGATAGTGAAAAAGAATAAAAACAAACAAAGTGAAAAAGAAAAAACAAACAAAATTTGGACAAAATTCAAAACAAAGGTGGATGCGGATGTCTTGGGGTATAACTCGAGGCGTTAGCTGAAGCCATTAAAAGGGAAAAAGAATAAAAACAAACAAAATTAGGGCAAAACTCAAAACAAAGGTAGATGCGGATGTCTTGGGGTATGACTCGAGGCCTTAGCTGAAGCCACTCAAAGTGGAAAAGAAGAAAAACCAAACAAAGTTTGGGCAAAATTCAAAACAAACGTGGATGCGGATGTCTTGGGGTATGACTCGAGGCGTTAGCTGAAGCCACTAAAAGTGAAAAAGAATAAAAACAAACCAAAATTCGAACAAAGTTCAAAACAAAGGTGAATGCGGATGTCTTGGGGTATGACTCGAGGCGTTAGCTGAAGCCACTAAAAGTGGAAAAGAATAAAAACAAACAAAATTAGGGCAAAATTCAAAACAAAGGTGGATGCGGATGTCTTGGGGTATGACTCGAGGCGTTAGCTGACGCCATTAAAAGGGGAAAAGAATAAAAACAAACAAAATTAGGGCAAAATTCAAAATAAAGGTGGATGCAGATGTATTGGGGCATGACTCGAGGCGTTAGCTGAAGCCATTCAAAGTGAAAAAGAATTAAAAAAAACAAAATTTGGACAAAATTCAAAACAAAGTGGATGCGGGTGTCTTGGGGTATAACTTGAGGCGTTAGCTGAAGCCACTAAAAGTGAAAAAGAAAAAGAACAAACAAATTGAAAAAGAATAAAAACAAACAAAATTTGGACAAAATTCAAAACAAAGGAGGATGCGGATGTCTTGGGGTATGACTCGAGGCATTAGTTGAAGCCATTAAAAGGGAAAAAAACAAACAAAATTAGGACACAATTCAAAAAAAAGATAGATGCGGATGTATTGGGGCATGACTCGAGGCGTTAGCTGAAGCTATTCAAAGTGAAAAAAAAGAAAAAACAAAAAAAATTTGGACAAAATTGAAAACAAAGGTGGATGCGGATGTCTTGGGGTATGACTCGAGGCCTTAGCTGAAGCTATTCAAAGTGAAAAAAAAAGAAAAAACAAAGAGAATTTGGACAAAATTGAAAACAAAGGTGGATGCGGATGTCTTGGGGTATGACTCGAGGCGTTAGCTGAAGCCAATTAAAGTGAAAAAGAATAAAAACAAACAAAATTTGGACAAAATTCAAAATAAAGGTGGATGCGGTTGTCTTGTGGTATGACTTGAGGCGTTAGCTGAAACCATTCAAAGTGAAAAAAAAAAAAAACAAACAAATTTAGGACAAAATTCAAATCAAAGGTGGATGCGGATGTCTAGGGTTATGACTCGAGGCGTTAGCTGAAGCCATTCAAAATGAAAAAGAATAAAAACAAAACTATGGCAAAATTCAAAAAACACACTGCCCAGGTTGAACTCTGGTTAGGTTTTTCTTTTTTTCTTTCTTTTGCGCTTACATATATGTATGTGTGCCTGGATGCCCAATAGGTAGAGAACTGATGGACCTCGCATCAAGAAGGATCAGTGTGGGAGACTAGACTGATCATGGGAATCAGTCTAGGTCTTGAAGCTGATCTAACCCCAGGGTACCAATAAGAGAGTGCAGCATGATCACGGGAATCGTGCTGTGGCCTCGATACTAATCCACACTCTAACAATACCTTGCATTCAGCATGGTTTTCTCCTTTTTTTAGAAACAAAGGACAACACTAAAACTCAAAATATAGAAAAATATAGAATAAATGACACCACAACAAAAATATAGAATAAACGAAAGTACAGCTTTCAACTTAGAATAGAAAACGATGCAATATCTACATAGAATACACACCACTAACCACACCACCCAAGAGGGAAAATTGAATTCTAACTTGAATTTTTTTTAGCGCGCACCCACAGACCGCAGACGTGGGAGACTAGACTGATCACGGGAATCAGTCTAGGTATTGACGCTGATCGAACTCCAGGGTACCAGTAAGGGAGGGCAGCATGATCGTCGGAATCATGCTGAGGCCTTGATACTGGCCCCATACTCTAACTCCAAGGCACCAGTAAGGGAGAGCAGCATGATCGCGGGAATCATGCTGAGGCCTTGATACTGGTCCCACATTCTGTTCCCGCTTAGGACCAAACACTCACCCCCGCAAGGGCGAAAATAACCGCCTCAATAAGAGGTATAAACTACAGAGGTATAAGAGGTATACGTCTTTGTACTCTCAGTGCACAAGCCGGCTGCTCGTCCTCTGAAAGGGAGGGCTGGCTATCGGTAGTGCACGGGGGGCGCCTCTCTTTCTCTTTCTCACTATAACATCAAAACCAACGACAAGTCACCGTACTCTCAGCGCACAAGCCGGTTGCTGGTTCTCTGAAGGGGGGGACTGGCTGCCGGAGGTGCACTGTGGGTTCCTCTCTTCTTTCCTTCTTCCTTTTCTCTTTGTCTTTTCCTTCGTTCTTCTTCTCTAATGAACCTACTCATTCACTCCCTCCCCCACTTCCTCTCTCCTAAACTCCCTCTAAATCTCCCTTCCTGACACCCCACGCCCCCTCCGTTCTTCCAAAAAGCATAACAAAGACCCAAAGAAACTCCACAACCAAGTATTCCATCCAAACCAACCTCCCTGCCTCATTCCTACAGACAAGAACCCAATATAAACCACAAGAAACCAACAAAAATACCAAAACCAAATGCAAACCAAAGTAAAAGCGCGGTTTAAAAGGTGGTGTAAACTACCACCTGAGGAATCGCAAATAGCAGTTCACTGCATATGGAACAAATTAGATTTGCGATTTTGCACACTCCAAACAAAACAAAATCACACAAAACAAACCCAACGCAAAAGACGCCAAAACACAGTACACTGTAGACAGTGTGTAAAACAAACCACCCAAATAGCAGAAAAGGTGGTCGAGCACACGATGCCCAAAAAAACAGAAGTTGAGCATCGACGCTATGCGGGAAACGAAGTACATACAGGAAGTCGAGTAAGCAACTCGCGATGGAGCAAAAACGTGACGGACGGGAAGTCCAGCGATTAACGCGCGACGTAACGGAAACATGACAGGCGAGAAACTGAGGAAGCAGTGCGCGACGTAACAGAAACAAGACGGACGGGAAGTCGAGAGATAACGGGACGGTGAGGAAAGAACGGGCGGGAACCGAGCAAGGAGGTCGGAAAGAACTATGTTAGAACACAACAGCAAAAATTCAACCAAACAAACTAGTCGTAAATCTAGAACAAACTTAAGTCACACCCTAGAAAAAGGAGAAGCTACTGCAAGACAAGCTAGCATAATTCAATACGGGGCTTAATATAACAACAAATTAATTTACGGCAATGCAGTAGTACACTAAAAAGATGAAAAGGTCAAGAACTAGCCGTAACTAGCTCAAGTTACTAGCCGTAACTCGAGAGCAGATTTAATTCAGACCCTAGAAGGCAAAAAGACTAAACCAAGTAGCAATCATTCAGTTACACATAAACATACAGCAGCAAAACAACATACCACTACAAGGGAGGCTGGTAAATTAGGAAACTTGAATAAGTCAAAAAACAATCCTGCAGTAACTCATGAATCAACTTAAGTCACGCTCCGGAAAACTTTAAGACCAAACAACAAACCAGCATACTAGCATGCTCAACATACTACAACAAAAACGAAACATACTTCATCACATATGACAACACTCTACATCAAAACCCAGAAAAGTAGCCGAAGAAAACGAAAAGCAGAAAAATTTAAGAGTGAATGAAAAAAAAGACGTGGACGTCACGGTATTGGAACGAATGACAAGAAAATTTATGGAATTTCAAAAATTTTTGTATAGGCCGAAGGTTGTAAATTTTTTTCACAAATTTTTCTCTGTGTATTGAGTTTCACTCAATTGACGAAACTCCTAGTAAGGAAAGTTGATTTTTTGACAAATTTTTCAAAAATTTGTTCTTTTGGCCATTTTTTTTCTAATTTTTGTCATTTTTTTTGCAATCTCCTGAATTTGGAACTGTAATCCAGCAAACTGGACAGTTTTATGCTCAAAAAAAGGGTCTATCAATATTCGGTAATTAATTTCTAATTTTCTTTATTTGCCTCAAATTTGACCAAATATTTTCAAAAATTGAACAATTTACTATAATGTTCTCTCAAATTTCTCTATATGAGAGGCCATTTTTTGATATGCGAACCGATTATATCAATTTTTTCAAATTTTCGGCAAATCCTACGAAAATTTTTAAAGTCGATAATTTTTGTCTAAAAACGAATGTTTACGGGGCCCCTTACCTATTTTTACTACTCCATGCAATATCGGAAAAAAAGTTCACGGGTTAGGTTTCTTTTGCCGTCTAAAATCATTACACTGCTTTACAGCAGAGTCAGTGAAAGATTTTTTGTTCTGTCTTACAGTTTTTTTGATGCATCTGTTGTTTAGAAACACCCATGTAGATTTCCCATCCAGATTCATTTTTGTTGTAACTGAATGAAATCTGAATCGTCAGACGGAAGTTTGTTTGTGCGAAAACAGGCATCTTGAACTTGATTGGTAAAAGGAATTTTGGCCCCCTTCCGTCGCACCGCAGTTCCTAACACATTCTTTACATCCTCGTTGGTGCCGTAACTCAGTTGCTGACGTTTGAGGACACCGTCGGACCTTCAGGAATTCTTCAATAACTGTCGCAGTTCGCCGGTCATCAGGAGTTTCGAAGTCTAAAGCCCCCTCCGAATCTACGAAGGAATTTACGAATCGCTTTTAGTTTGCTGACGTGTCTTTGGTTGTTGCAGTATCATAGCAATAATAATAATAATATCTTTTTGATAGTTTTCTATAACAACAAATAGGCTAGAGAAATATTGTAACTTTCTCATAAAGAATAAATTGAAACTGCTAAAGTTGGTGGCTGAGTGAGGAGCGGCATCAACTTTAGCAGTTTCAATTTAACTATTCTCTAAAGGTCCCTGGTTCGTTCCCGGTTCGCGGTAGCAATATTAACTCTGACGAAATAGCAAAAGTTTGATATTTGAATTCATTCATGTAAGCTCCATTATACCGAGCATTATAGTATATACACACAATTTATGTACAACCATTCGGTGAAGAAAGTTTATATACATTAAGAAAGAGTTTGAGTTCTTGTTAAAATTGAGTTTTCGAAATCACTGTATTAAAACATTTCTTCAGCGTCAGGTGGACTCAGCCATTTCAAGTGCCGTGAAGGACTTCTACTGGCTGATATCGATATTGTACTTGAATTGGTCGTTTGACCTCTTGGCTAATCTTGTAGAGTATGAGGGACGAATTTCAATTGCTTCGGGTAAGTTTTCTTTTATAATAACTGATCAATACTAAACAAACAGAAAAAAAAACAAAATAAAATAAATTTGCAAGTTAAAATAGAAAAAAGAAAGAATCGATGTTCTTTGGTGGGGCTCGAACCCCCTTCTGCGCATCTGCTGATCGGTAAGCGCACTGGACCAAATCATTGTGCTTCACTTCATTGTAATTTTTCTTAGAGTTCATCCAAATAGAATATGTCTTCTGGTTTAAATCAAGTCGTAAAATCTCATCACTTTAAAGACGAAGAATTTCGTTGCTGTTATTGAAAAAGAAAAAGATTTCGTTTAGTTGAAGATAATAGGATTGAGATCTAAAACAAATTTGTTTTGAATTTCAATTAAAAGAAGTAATGATGTGATAAAAAGTGCTACGCTAACCTAAACCGTAAAACCACTGAAACCAAACCGCGCGCAGCACAAAACTATAATATTAGACTTTTCTTTTGCTTAAATAAATCAGTGGAGTGTTGAGTAAAAAAGAATAATAGGGATGAAAGCTATGGGAGGAAGGCTATGGTAATCTGTTCAGCCCCGAATTTGCTAAGCGAGCGGCTGGCTGAACAGAAGGAGACAAAGGAATGAAATGGAATAAAAATGAGTTGTATCTGGCCCCGAATTATTGACTAAGCGAGCGGCTGGCCATATACTCGTAACATGTCTGATAAATTTAAGAGACGCATGTGTCAGAAATATAAAATGTAGGAGAACATTCGCAAGTTAATACTTCGCGTCTTCGAACTGGTGTCGATTCGACTTTTCAATTTCGTTTTCTCGTATTTCACCGCTGCGCCAATTTGCTCTGCTGTAATACGTAAAGTAAATCTTTTTAAGCTAGCTGTAGGTAACTGACGCTTTAATAGAGATAGAGCATAAATCAAATAGCAAGAGTTGAAGAGAGTTGGACTCGAACCGTAGTTGTTGGTACAGAGTTCCTCCAGTTCACCTCCCTCACAACCGCGCTGCTGGCTAATAATTTGCTGTTTTTTCGTTTACTATTTCGTGTGTTTGTTTTTTTCTCTCTGCCCAGATTTCAAAATATAGTTGCACGTCTTTTTTTCCCGGTTTTGTCTTCGTATTCTTGTTGATTATTTTCCCAAGTTTTCCATTGACTTCAGTCCGACTACCGATCTTAGCCGGAAAACGATTAATGATCTTGAAACTAGGGATACGCTGGGGCTCGATCTTTGTTCTGTCATTCGACAGTAATTTGATCTTATATCTAAGCTGAACGTCCATAGTGCGCCAGTTAATCATCATTTTTTTTAGTATTGAAGGTGATCGAGTGTACTTTTGCAAGTGTTTAGCGGGCACTGCCGTTTTTTGTGTATTAGATCTATTAGAGATTGTATGTTGTGTTTTATTGCCCGAATAATATACCCATTGGCTAGTTTAATCTGAAGTTCTTTAATCATTTGCATGTTTGCCTCTTCATGGAGTTTTTGGACCCTGTAAGATCTTGGTTTTCGTAGGCAAATCCTAAGGCTCTATTTTGGACGTTCTGTATTTTATTAATGATTGCTTGGGATTGGTCCATCCAGCAGGCATTACAATACAAAAAAAGTGGTTGAATCCAAGTTTTATATACCAAAAGGAGATTTTCTTCTTTAATGTGTAGATTGCTAAGTCTCCACAGTTGAAATAACCTGCTGTTTGCTTTCTTTACTAAACTATTGCAGTGATCGTTCCATCTGAGAAGAGGAGTGAGAGTGATACCCAGAAGCTTTAGTGATATTGTTTTTCCAATTGGTACGCCTTTTATTTTCAGGTTGAGTTCTCACTCTTTCTTTGATGGTCTTTTGAAGATCATGTACTGGGTTTTATTAAGATTTATTTTAATTTTGAAGAGGTCACATCAGTCTATGAGGCTATTCAATGATGATTGCAGATTGTGTTGAGTTAATTGTGTTGAGCGAGATCTGTATTACAAGGCAAAATCGTCAGCGAACTGTGAGATCTGTGCCTTCAAATCTGGCAATCAGCTAACGTATATAAGAAAGGGAATGGGAGCAATTACGCTGCCTTGGGGCACTCCGGTAGTCGGGCAAAAGCTGGAACCCACGGTGGAATTTGTTTTTAAGAATACATTCCTTTGTGACAAGAATGAATTTATCCACTTAATAATTGGGATCTCTAGCTCAATTGAATATAATTTGTGGATCAACCCTAGACGCCATACAGCATAAAACGCCTTTTCAACATCCAAGCACACTAAACCAACCATTTCCGACCACTGGAGAGCTTCACTAACGTGATGAGTGAGTTTGGTAAGGTTGTCTGTGGTACAGCGATGTTTCCTGTATGCGCTCTGAGTTTCGCCAAAAACATTTAGACTTTCGCAGTGTTCTAAGACAATGTTTTTCACAATAGTTTCACACACATTGGCGAGGCAATTTGTAAGACTAATGGGTCGATAATTTTCAACCTTTGAGCAGTTTTTGTCTTGCTTTGGTATCATTTTTATCTGCGATTCCTTCCAATGTACTGGAACATACGAATTGGTAATTGAGTTAGAAATTAGAAGGCAGGCTAGGGCTTTCCTTTTTCCTGGTAACTCTGAGAAGTTTGTAGCAGATTTTATCAGGACCTGGGCATGACTTTCTCGATTCTCTCAAAATTTCATCAAATTCCGTTGTTGTGATCACAACACAAAGCTGCTCGGTGTCTTCAGCTGTTCCTGAAACCGCTTTAGTTTGATTTTCAATTTTTTTGCACTGTTCAGCAATTCCTGATGAAACTGGTGTGTGATCTTTCATGGTATCCTTTAGCTATTGTTTGAACAGCTCGCTTTTGTCCTGATTGGTGACTGCCGGCGACTCTTTATAGTTTAAATTGGGATAGTCTCCAGTTTTCTGTTTTGACTCGTGATCATTTGTTAGTTCTTTTATTGCTCTCCAAAAACCTTTGCTGCCCTTATCGCATGCACGTTCCAAAAATTTTGCTCTTTTTCTTTCTTCTGATTGCCTAATTGATCGCTTGATTTCTTTTTGTAGATAATTTATCTCGGTTCCTAGAGACCTAAAATCTTCGCTTCATCCTTTTCAGTTTTATCAATTTTCGTGTCTCAAAACTGTAAGGGAACTTGTTTTTGATTAAATAGGAATCTTCCAGCGATTTATGTATTAATTCAACCAGGCTACTGCTAAACTGATTTAGATCATCCTTTCCCGGATACTGCGCAGGGCAAAGAATCGATGATCTAAAAGACTTTCTTGTGTTTTCTTTAAATTTTCTGAGGCCAATTTTAGACTTCAATTCAAACGTTTTGCTTATTTTGAGGTTCAACGTTGTAATTGTGGTTCTATGGTCACTACCTAGATCCTCTGAGACTTCAAAATTGTTAAAATTTGTAAAAACTGTACTATCGCAAAAGTGCAGATCGAGCATACTCCTGCTTTTTCCGTCAACCGACTGGTATGTGTAGTGACCCTTGTTTAGCAATTCAAAATGGCTTTTTTCAATTAGATTTAAAAGCTTCTCGCCGTTTTGGGAATCATAGGAGCAGTTTAGTTCTTGGTGGGGAGAGTTGAAGTCACCACATACAAAAACATTTGACATTCTTTCTGAGAATACTTTTTTCCAGTGAAAGTGGTTTTCCAGGTGAATTGTGAACAGTTACTATCCAAAAATCCCCAAAAAGCGGTAGCGTGATGCATATTTTCAGTATTTCTAAGGTTTTCCCTCGGTAATCGTTCTCTTTTTCAACTGGTTCTACTCGCTTTATGACAATGTTGTTCTTTATTAAGATAACAGAGCCATGATGACCGATGGTCAAAGTTTCTGTTGCAACAATATAATTACTGAGAGGGGTTGTCTTCTGCCATTTTTTCACTTCATTTACGCAAATTATATCTGTTTTTTTTAGCCGAAAATAAAATCAGATCGTTTATTTTGTTGTTTAGACCTCGACAGTTCCATTGCAAAATTTTTAGCTTATCCATTTTGGGTAAAATTTTGGCTGTTTGCTAGGTTGTTAGGCGGCATTGTATTAAGAGAGGTAATATATGCACTCTTAATGCTCTCGTGTATTCTTTGACCATCAATTTTTTCATTGAAAATTCGTGAGGCGCTGTTAGAGACAATGTTTATTATATCACCGTAGGACATGGTTTTGAAAATTGTTCGTGTTTTACTCAGGACTTCGGCTACTAAAACAGCTATTTTTTCAGTTTGTGACCGGAGTTCAGTGTTTTTTTGCGCTTTGAGGGTCTTTGCTACGTCAGAGTATTTATTCTCATTTATCTTTCTTGAAGCCTCAGTTAGCTTTTGCTGATAGGCCGGACAACCGCGATAAACTGTCGCATGCGCACCACCACAGTTTGAACACTTAGCGTTTTTTTTTGAACAGTGCATTCTTTAACACTGTGTGCCTGCGAGCAGCGGAGGCATCGAGTGGTGTTTCTGCATTCTTTAGCAGAGTGACCAAATTGTTGGCATTTGAAACATTGCCTTACGTGGGTTGGTTCTCGTCTTGCTTCACATCGGTATAAATGCCAACATATTTTGACACCATGCTTTTGAGCTGCACTAACATGATTATTGGAATCAATTAGGACTTGAATTAATTTTGTTGGTTGGCCAGTTGCTCGGCTTGTCATTCGTGTAACTTTGCTAACATTCATTGCGTTGTTGTTTAGGAGCTCAGCTTTTATCTCATCTTCACTAATGCTGTGATGCACATTTACAATTAGGAAGCTTGGTTTGGTTTTTGGCTTAGGAAGTGTGTTTCTGATATTCACAGTAGCATTTGGAAAGGCTTGAGTTAGGTTTACGGTCAAAAGTAGGCATTCTTTAGAAGCGAGGTCCTCAGGTTGGATAAAAAAATTAGTATTGTTCTTCAACACTCTTATGTGCTTTATTTTGACCACTGGAAAGTTTGATCTGATTGCTCTTGCAAACTGTATTTGTGACGGCCTCGGATCAATAGAAACAACAATTGGTCTAACGTTGGTGATTGGAATTTGTGCTTGTTTTCTGAATCTTTTTCTTTTACTTCGCACTTCATTAAAATCGTTTTCATCTTGTGTTGTTTCGTCGGCTGTCATTCTGGCTTCAGTTAAAAGCTTTTCAATTTGGCTCATTTTAAAACTCAGCCTCAAGGAGGCTATGACTTCTCGAAAAATTCTCTAATAAAATTTTGAAGATGAGGGATAAAACTGAGCAAAAAGTAAAGCTTTTTGAGCTTAAGACTTTTGAAGGTGAGAATAAAACTGGAAGAAAAGGTAAAAGAAAATTCGGGATTAAGAAGAAAAGTCAGGATTTTAAATCTTAAGCAAGTTTTAGTGAAAAATCTCTTTTAGTGGAAAAGTTTAAGAACTTCAACAGGGTTTCCTCAGTATCAAGGGTTACTAGCTTTTAGCGTTCATTCTCCTTGTACCGGTAATAACCTGAGGAAAAATAAGAAAGTAACTTGAATTAGGCATATCACTTAGAATTAGGCTATTATTTACCGAGCATTATACCGAGCATTATAGCAACAACATGTAAGCGACGTATTAGCATTAAGACGTACAATTCAACAAGTGAAACTTAGACGGCAAGGTTTATCGATGTTCAATTAACAGATGTTTTAATCTTATGTTATTGACGTCAAAATCGGTTCGTAATCGTCTTCTTTGTACGAATGGAAAGTTAAACTTAAGCTTTTTTCGGAAAAGAACCAAATTAATACTGACCTTGAATTATTCCCAACACAAAAGCGAATTCTAAATTTGAAACTATACAAAGATAATAATGGTAAAGAAATTTAAACTGATGAGAATGGTTGAATAAGTAATTATTGATTCTGATAAAGATTATATCATGGATTGAACACCAAAATTCTCACCCACGTAATATTGGATTAGAAACCCAAATTAGGGGCCTAAGTTATCAAAGTCATGAATGACCTTCTGAAAACTTTTCCCAAAAAGGTATTTTTCTCACAAAGATTCGGAACATTTGGTAAAAATAGGACTAAACTATCATAACCAAACATAGATTAGCAGTACATATACGGCTCAATTTTAGCCAATTTTTGTAACCAAAATCAGTCTGAAAATAGTTATATTGTCGTGATAATCGAAATTTCGGAGTGAGTTAACAGATCTCTGTCGTGGTACTGAACTTGTACAAATTGTTGAAACTAGTATACCCTGGTAATTATACTTTTCGTTTATTTAACTTAGCAAATTTTCAACTACTTTCTCTTTTTGGACCTTTTTTTATAAATTAGTAGAGTTTAAACTGGTATCTAGTAGATATTTGTTAAACACTTTGATACGTGGCACTCATAGGCATTTGTAACTAGTTGTTTTGAAGGAACCATAGTCTTGTAATAATTAGGACTGGGTAAAACTTAATCGTTTCTTTCGGTTTTCTGTTAATCAAAAGCGTACTTGTACAACTTTAATAACTTCACAATACATCTCTAAGGATCTGAAATCATACTCAATCTAGCTTCAATTTATTGGATTTAAATTAGTTTGGTGACTAGTAAAGTAGTGATCAACCAATCAATGAATAGGTTAAGTTAGGTTAACGGACTGGAGGACAGCACCGAGTCCAGGACAACATGAAGACGATTGATTTCTCGGAGTATTAATCGTCCAAGCTCCTTCCAGGAGACCGCATAGTGAAGCCACTCTGAGGGTAGGCCTGCCTGCTCGTAGAAGACTTGGCAAGTTAAGTTAACCCATGTAGTATGGAATGGTGAACCAAGTAGACAATTAAAAAGGTCTGCAGTAACCTGAAGTACCTGATGGGCAATGTCTTAACGTTCTATCAAGTTGGTTAATACTCGTCTGGTTGGGTTGTGGAGTGAACACCGACGAGCTCTTCACGTCATCTACTATTTATTTTAAGTATATTGATTGATCGATTAATTAGAAACTGAATTGAGGACCCGGTATAATTCTCAATCTTAGAGTCACCAATTTATTTCATTTTGTAAAGCATTTCTTAGAAGCTAAAATATCATATAACATAGAAAGGCATTACCAACATATTTTATTAACATTATTATTAGCAATTGACTACAGTTCTATAGCGCCTGAAAATACTTTCTTTAGGACTTGAACGGAGGGCCTGGTATAACCCTTCAGTCTAGTTAAGAGTAGTAGGTTTTGTGAAGTTACTATCCAGTCCAGTAGTTTTCTCTAAGATAGATTCTAGGCACAATTGTGGAATTGTGAATAGGGTAAAACCTCCACCCTAAATTTTCAGATTCTATATTGGCGACCACAGAGGGATTAGGCATATCACTTAGAATTAGGCTATTATTTACCGAGCATTATACCGAGCATTATAGCAACAACATGTAAGCGACGTATTAGCATTAAGACGTACAATTCAACAAGTGAAACTTAGACGGCAAGGTTTTTCGATGTTCAATTAACAGATGTTTTAATCTTATGTTATTGACGTCAAAATCGGTTCGTAATCGTCTTCTTTGTACGAATGGAAAGTTAAACTTAAGCTTTTTTCGGAAAAGAACCAAATTAATACTGACCTTGAATTATTCCCAACACAAAAGCGAATTCTAAATTTGAAACTATACAAAGATAATAATGGTAAAGAAATTTAAACTGATGAGAATGGTTGAATAAGTAATTATTGATTCTGATAAAGATTATATCATGGATTGAACACCAAAATTCTCACCCACGTAATATTGGATTAGAAACCCAAATTAGGGGCCTAAGTTATCAAAGTCATGAATGACCTTCTGAAAACTTTTCCCAAAAAGGTATTTTTCTCACAAAGATTCGGAACATTTGGTAAAAATAGGACTAAACTATCATAACCAAACATAGATTAGCAGTACATATACGGCTCAATTTTAGCCAATTTTTGTAACCAAAATCAGTCTGAAAATAGTTATATTGTCGTGATAATCGAAATTTCGGAGTGAGTTAACAGATCTCTGTCGTGGTACTGAACTTGTACAAATTGTTGAAACTAGTATACCCTGGTAATTATACTTTTCGTTTATTTAACTTAGCAAATTTTCAACTACTTTCTCTTTTTGGACCTTTTTTTTTATAAATTAGTAGAGTTTAAACTGGTATCTAGTAGATATTTGTTAAACACTTTGATACGTGGCACTCATAGGCATTTGTAACTAGTTGTTTTGAAGGAACCATAGTCTTGTAATAATTAGGACTGGGTAAAACTTAATCGTTTCTTTAGGTTTTCTGTTAATCAAAAGCGTACTTGTACAACTTTAATAACTTCACAATACATCTCTAAGGATCTGAAATCATACTCAATCTAGCTTCAATTTATTGGATTTAAATTAGTTTGGTGACTAGTAAAGTAGTGATCAACCAATCAATGAATAGGTTAAGTTAGGTTAACGGACTGGAGGACAGCACCGAGTCCAGGACAACATGAAGACGATTGATTTCTCGGAGTATTAATCGTCCAAGCTCCTTCCAGGAGACCGCATAGTGAAGCCACTCTGAGGGTAGGCCTGCCTGCTCGTAGAAGACTTGGCAAGTTAAGTTAACCCATGTAGTATGGAATGGTGAACCAAGTAGACAATTAAAAAGGTCTGCTGTAACCTGAAGTACCTGATGGGCAATGTCTTAACGTTCTATCAAGTTGGTTAATACTCGTCTGGTTGGGTTGTGGAGTGAACACCGACGAGCTCTTCACGTCATCTACTATTTATTTTAAGTATATTGATTGATCGATTAATTAGAAACTGAATTGACGACCCGGTATAATTCTCAATCTTAGAGTCACCAATTTATTTCATTTTGTAAAGCATTTCTTAGAAGCTAAAATATCATATAACATAGAAAGGCATTACCAACATATTTTAATAACATTATTATTAGCAATTGACTACAGTTCTATAGCGCCTGAAAATACTTTCTTTAGGACTTGAACGGAGGGCCTGGTATAACCCTTCAGTCTAGTTAAGAGTAGTAGGTTTTGTGAAGTTACTATCCAGTCCAGTAGTTTTCTCTAAGATAGATTCTAGGCACAATTGTGGAATTGTGAATAGGTAAAACCTCCACCCTAAATATTCAGATTCTATATTGGCGACCACAGAGGGATTCTTCTGATTAGAAGGCGGTTTTGCATTTTACAAAAAAAAAACTCAGAATTGAAATTTGAGAGAACCGATGAATTAGATCTTTGGAATACGTTGCAAAGGTAAAACTCATTTATATTTTTGTGTCATTTGGTTTTGCATCGAAAATTACTTCAATTACCAAAAATGAACAACGCACCAAACAACCAGCAACAGCAACAACAGAACCAGGCGAACAATCAGCAGCAAATAGTCGTAACACCACCCCTTCTCACACCCCTCCGATACCCCAGCCGCGACTTCGAGAGTTTCGAAAGATGGGTTCGACACTTCGAATCCATGTCAAACGCCAATAATTGGGATGACCAGAGACAACGCGGGGTCCTGCCCACGTGTTTGAACAGTTATGCGTTAGATGAGTATTACAATCTCCCCAATCATTACTTTCAACAAGTGCAAGGACAACCAGCCCCGACCATAGCGAGAGTTCTGAACGCTCTTAGCAACAGAATCGGCGACTTTCCCAACGCAAGGAGTGCACGCACCGAATTCAAAAATCTTCAACAATTGGAATCAGAGTCAATCCAAGAGTTCTCAAGGCGAGTTCGTAAGTTAAGATAGGCAGCCAATGCTCATCTTGATGTTGCTGGAAGACAGGAAGCTAACAAAGATGCCTTTGTGGACGGACTGTTGGACAGCGAAATCAGATACACACTCCTGAAGGAAGAACCGGGAAGCTTCAATGCAGCTACACAACGGGCCATTGCTCTAGACGCCATCAGTAAAGCGGAATCCAGTCGACTGCGAGGACGAGGAAACGGGCATGTGAGATGGACAAAGGGTGAACAGGATCATGATGAGTCAGTAGCAGCTGACTTTAGAGCACTCAACACCAGTCTGTCCTCGGGTTTCAATCAAATGATCGAGTTTCAGACCAGAAGCTTCAAAAAGATGCTAGAGCAGCAAGAGCGACATGCACAGATCATGGAGAAGATTCTTGAGACCCAAACAAGATTTCTATCCGAATCAAGTCAACCCAGATTTCAGAGTAGAAGTCCGGGAAGACCGGAAGGCTTTCGACCCAGAACGTCTGCGATGCAGTGCTATAATTGCCGCGAGTTTGGGCACTTGTCCAATCAGTGCCCACAGAAAGGAACAATACAACCTGGTTTACCCGCAAACTCGGACACCGATAGACAACCAATCGTAAAAAGTATTTTACAGAGAGCGAACCCAGAACAAGTGAGCAATATCAACAAAGTTCAAGCCGAAGCAGTCTTTGGACCTACAGTCTACGTGATGGTTGATCTTGACGGACATAAACACAAAGCGTTAGTGGATACTGGGAGCAATGTGAACATTCTATCAGAAAAAACTTATTCACAGTACGAACAGCGTTCCAAACTAAGACCTTTCCGAGAACAAGTTCTTTCGGCCGCCAATGATCCTTTCGAAATACTTGGCGTTTTTACTGGCGAAATAACGTTCGACACCGGAGTTAAAGTGAAAGCCGACCTCCTGGTGACCTCAAACACAGACGTGCCTTTGATACTTGGAACCCAGGTGATGGAAGAGAATAAAGTATCAATCGACTTCCATTCTAAGCAGCTCATGATGGAGAAGGAAAGCAATGTGGTAAATTTGCAATTTGCCTATAAACCTGAAGTCCCCGGGCACGTACATCTTTGTGAGACGGAAGCAGAATCTGGTCTTGATCAAATTGAAACAACGGAAGAAACACAGCACAGGGCAACTGCAGAAACAAACCTAACCCTATCATGCGATGAAGAGTTGGAACAGATTTGTTTGTTAGCAATTCCAGACAGAAACCAACAAACAGACGACAGAAGAACACTGCTACGAGAGTTCAGAGATGTGTTTGCAATGAACGACAACGAACTTGGACAGACACACTTGGTTCAGCATGAAATTGACACAGGTGATACGCTGCCCATCAAGCTTGCACCCCATAGACTTACACCTGGAAAAATCACTGTGGTTAAAAAGGAGATTGAGGACATGTTGGCACGAAACATTATCCGACCATCAAACAGCCCGTACAGTGCACCAATCGTTCTCGTTACCAAAAAGGATGGGAGCAATCGAATGTGCACAGACTTCAGACGACTAAACGAAGTAACAAAGAAAGACGCTTTTCCCCTTCCGCGAATTGACCAGATACTGGATCATCTTCACGGAGCAACGATTTTCTCAAGCCTCGACCTAGCCTCTGGATATTGGCAGGTCCCATTAGCTGAGAGTGCTATACCAAAAACTGCGTTCGTCACTCCCGATGGTGGACACTATGAGTACCTCAGAATTCCATTTGGAATTTGCAATGCACCGGGAACCTTCCAGCGACTTATGACAAGCATCTTCAATGAATATCTCTTCTCGTTCGTCCTCATCTTCTTGGACGACGTTCTAGTGTTTATTTGGAATGTGGAGGAACACGAAGAACACATGCGCCTCCAGTTTTCCACGCTCTTCGCCAGGCCAATCTTAAACTCAAACCCAAGAAATGCCGCCTCTTTCAAGAGTTCGTAACCTATCTGGGATACAAACTGAGCCCAGAGGGAATTGCACCAGATGAGAACAAACTCGTTGCAGTACGGGACTGGAAACGACCAGAAAACGTTACCGAAGTGAGGTCTTTTATTGGATTTTGCAGTTACTACAGACGGTTCATCAAAGACTTCGCTGGGATAGCGAAACCTCTTCACCAGATAACAAAAAAGAACAGCCGTTTCACTTGGAACCCTGAATGCCATAATGCGTTCGAAAAACTGAAAGCGGCTTTGATTGATAGCTCAGTACTCAAGCATCCGGACTACAACTGTCCTTTTATTGTGGACACGGATGCAAGTGAAAACAGTCTTGGGGCAGTACTCTCGAATATTGTCGATGGAGTAGAATACCCAGTGGCTTTCGCAAGCAGAGTTTTGACCCCAGCAGAATGTCGTTACTCAACAACAAAAAGAGAAGCATTAGCAGTCATTCAGGCGATGAAATGGTTCAAGCCTTACATTTGGGGAACTCAATTTGTGCTCAGAACAGATCATGCATCGCTACAGTGGTTATTTAGACAAAACAATGACGGGATGATATTCAGGATGCTACAAAGACTGCAAGAGTTTGATTTTCAAGTAGTACATAGACCACGAGTCAAGCACGGGAATGCAGATGGACTGTCAAGACAGTGCAGCATCACACCTGAGCTAACTGAAGCTGAGAGACTGGATATGTTTGGAAGTTGCCCATCAGCTAACTCTTTGGAAGACGCCCTCAGAAGAATTAACTAAGTTACAGCAGAGGACACGAACGAACCAATGAGTATCCAATTTCAAGAAGACGTAAACTCACTTAGACTGGCTCAAAGAAACGATCCCTGCTTACGTCTTATCTTGCAATGGGCAAACGCTGAGAAACATCCAGACCAAAATCCGCTGAGAGACTTAAAAATCAAGAAGGCAAACGCAATAGCACAAGAAGAAGATGCAGTAGCGATGTGGGGCCTTTGGGACCAGATGGAACTGACTGATGGCGTAATGTACAGGAAGTGGCATGTAGAAGGAAGCAATACAACACAAAAACAACTTGTAGTACCGCAGGGACTCAGAGAGACAGTTTTGGAACAACTTCACGATTCAAAACTCAGTGGAGGCAATTTTGATTTTCAAAAAACCTTGGACAGGGCGAGACAGAGGTTTTGGTGCCCCAATATGAGAAAAGACATTGAACGAAAATGTGAGAACTGCACCCTGTGTCAAGCACAAAGTACCGCTGGAAAGAAAAGAACAGCCCCTCTCCAGACCATCAACGTTGGGATCCGATTCAGCAAAGTGGCAGCAGATATCCTAGGTCCTGTTACCCGAGCGAAGACAAGCCGTGCAAAATACATACTCGTGTTGACGGACTATTTTACAAAATACGTGGTTTGCGTTCCTTTAGAAAGAACTACGGCCGAAGATGTTGCTAGAGCAATTGTGGAGAAATGGGTTTTGACGTTTGGAGCACTTGATTGCCTACACACCGATCAAGGATCAAACTTCTGCAGCGAACTGCGACTGGAAGTGTGCAAAATTTTTGGAATAGAGAAGACATGAACATCTCCATATCACCCGCAGGGAAATGGTATGGTAGAACGTCACAACAGAGTTGTTGCGGATGTTATTTCCAAATATTGCGCAAACAATCCATGTAGCTGGGATCAAATGATTCCCTATCTCAACTTCGTCTATAATACGACCGTACACAAAACAACAGGACAGACTCCATTCTCCCTTGTGTTTGGGCAAGAATGCAAATACCCGATTGACTTGCTACTCCCGAAAGCACCTGGTCACGAAATTGCCAAATACGAATTCGCAAGATGGCTCAACGAGCAATTCAGAGAAGCACATATGAATGCTAGAGAGACACTTGGTTACAAGCAAGAAAGACAGAAAGATATGTATCAGAAAGACGTTTTTGGAGAGGAATTGAAGCCGGGAGAGAGAGTCTGGCTTTTTGCACCCCACAAAGCGAAATCAAAAAAATTTTTCCTTCCATGGGACGGACCGTACAACATCATTGAGAAGACGTCAGAGGTCAATTACAAAATTTCAAAGGATGCGAATGCAAAGAAACGGCAGATAGTCCACTACAATCGATTGAAGCCTGTGAAGGAGGAAGACGAGTTACCCAGAATGGAAACGAGATCATCACATCAGGAGAAATGGCCCAGCCGCCAGAATACAAATGACCAGGAAGTTCCCATTGAAGTAAACAATCAAACTTTCACTCCAGAATTTATATCAAAACGACCCAAACAAGAGAGTCCCTTCAAATGGATGGACGAAGATGAAGATTTTTTCTACGATCTCTTTGCAGAGCGAGAACATTCAACTAAAAGGCCCACTATGACCAACATAGGAGCAGAACCGAACACTCCGGAACAAGCAACAACCCAAGAGAACCAGTCTCCTTTTGTAGCACCAGCCAAAGAGATTGAATCTACACCACTGCCCCAACGACCACACAAGCCAAAAATGTCTTGAGGGACCTCAGTGAAATACAGTCAACACCTGCAAGCGCCAAAAGGGAAATGTGCAAACCAAAAACATTTGCAGAACTTTTGGGAACCAAAACTGACGAAACAGTAAACTCCATCGCTAAAACCCGAGAAAGACGCGCAGTGAAATACCCAAAACGATTCGGAATCGACGACGAATAAAAAAAAATAATATATATATATATATATATATATATATATATATATATATATATGTCTCTAAAAAAAGAAACTTGATTAAGTTTCTCTATATAGCATTGCCTAAAAAAATGTAAAGATCAAAAGATGAGTCGAAATTTCTATTAACGACGGGGGCAATCGTAAAACATATTTGAATAGCACCAAATTAAAAAAAGAACTATCTTGCAAGTTAATGTAACACCGGTATTATGAAAAGAACTAATTAGCTCGAATACATTTCAGGGAATTTGGGGGAATTTTTGTAGAATGTAGCACTCTTTCTAATACAGAAAAAATGCTATCTAGGTTTAGCGCGGTAATTAATCATAGTATTGTTTAGATGTACAATTTTGTGATATTTATATTAATACTTGCGGTACGACAGCAAACAGCGGAGAGTGCACGAACTACTGCGCATGTTCTCTTCCAACCTCAAACTCCAGTTTCATTGGCTGACTCATATCTGACTGTGGATATCGCAGTCCCACTTCCAAAGCTGTTGAACGTGGATCTCCGACCAATTTATAAATTCTCTTCAAAACTTCAGCAATTGGAACAGAAAACATGGAAGAGCTCCCAGTTTTGCAACAACCCAGAAATAAGCGCACAATTACAGCACCACTTTGACGGAATAATCTCATCTATTCAGACAGAATACGAAAGAGCAGAGAAAGAAAGGACAAAGCTTGTCAAAGAAGTAGCATCGTTTGTAAACCAGACTATCACTCTTCAGCGACAGAGACGATCACCACTGCTGTTTGCAATGGGAGCTGCGACGGCGATAACTTTGGAACCCTTACTGGAAAATGCAGGCTGCAGGCTACTCTCAATTTTTGGTCTGTGTGAAAGCTCCAAGCGAAAGATGGTTCACCTGCACAACGAAGAAAAAGAGTCTATTCAGGTCATGGCCAGCAGGCCAGCAGTAGTTTGAAGCTTCATGAAGACACACGAAAAGTGCTAAACTATTCAAAGGATAAATTTGAGATTCTGCAAACAAACCTGGAGATGCTTCAAAAAACAATGGAAGAAATCAACAAGCCCAAGCCTATGATCATCGAAGGTCTGACGTTTTTATGTATGCCTTTCGCGCCCAAAGTGCAATTAACAACGTATCGTGGACTCTCAATGCTATGCACAGTGAGTTGCAAGTACAAACACTATATTTGACGGAACAGAGAAACATGTTTATTACAAGCATTGGAGTGCTATCCAAAGGAACACTGCCAACCGCACTAGTACCCTACGAGGATTTACGGAAAATAATTACAACTCTGAAGCTGGGAGACAAAAAGTGTTCAATCCCATACGACCACTCAAGTTTACTTTACAGCCTACCCTTAGTGAGAAATGTTTCTTCCAATCCACACGGACTGTTAATCACAATGGAGGTGCCAGTGTACAGTGGTGAACCAACCCACGATGCCTACAAAGCAATCCCTCTGCCGCAATCAATCAAGAACACATTAACGGCCGCAACTCTAAAATTAGAAAGGAGCTATTTGATCGTTTCAAGGCGAGAAGAAAGCCATGCCGAAATGAAGAGTGAGGAATATCTGTCTTGTTGGGGGACACAATTGCTTAGACTTTGCACTAAGCCAGTAGCGTTAGTGAGCGCGCAAGATCAACTCTGCTTGACTTCACTCCTATACAATCACGAGGTGGCTGCTTTGAAGACTTGCACACGAGAAGTAACCGAATTGCCAATTTTACCGACAGCAACCTACCTTGGGAACTCTATGTACCTCCTCAACGCGGCAGACGATCAACAATTTCTTTATAACATAACGTACAGTGGGGGCAGAAAGTTTTCAAACCGTGTACCAGCCTGTAAAAGTTGCCTAGTGCATCCCCCCTGCAATGGAAAACTGGTTCACCCGCAGAATGGACTGGTCATGTTGCCCGATCCAGCATATTGTCTTCAACACAGTGGACTAATAACAACAATCACAACTCCCGAACTACTGGATACCGCTTTCTACATCCCGAGCTTTCCAGCGGTCACGCCTACAGAAGAGAGTCGGAACTTGATCTTGCATAGGATCAGATCGGCACTCAAGGATGTCCCTACGCTTGATGTCACGCCTGAATTAGTCAGTGAGATGGTAGACAAAATTCATCAACAACTTTCTGACGAAAACAACTTCAAATCCTTTGGTCATGGGTCAACACTGCATACATTTAAAGAGCTGGCTGGTCTGCTTGGTTTCTCTTTATGGTGTCTTGCTTTTGTCCTTCTGGCTTTCTGGACAGGGAAGAAATGTTACCAGTCCAAGAACACTACGAAACATATTCATAAATTGCCCAACGATGATGAACGAGATCGGAACTGACATGCAGTTTGAGGAGAGATTAAACTTAGTTGAGAGAATGCGAAATGAGGAGACAAGCGCTGATTAAAAGAAAAAAAACTGTCGTACCAAAATATGGTGATGGTGCTTTTATATACTTATACTCCAATTTCACTTTATTGTACTTTTCAGGAGAATAGTTTGGTCCGGATGGGTGGGATGTAGGAATGGAAAGTTAAACTTAAGCTTTTTTCGGAAAAGAACCAAATTAATACTGACCTTGAATTATTCCCAACACAAAAGCGAATTCTAAATTTGAAATTGTACAAAAATAATAATGGTAAAGAAATTTAAACTGATGAGAATGGTTGAATAAGTAAATATTGATTCTGATAAAGATTATATCATGGATTGAACACCAAAATTCTCACCCACGTAATATTGGATTAGAAACCCAAATTAGGGGCCTAAGTTATCAAAGTCATGAATGACCTTCTTAAAACTTTTCCCAAAAAGGTATTTTTCTCACAAAGATTCGGAACATTTGGTAAAAATAGGACTAAACTATCATAACCAAACATAGATTAGCAGTATATATACGGCTCAATTTTAGCCAATTTTTGTAACCAAAATCAGTCTGAAAATAGTTATATTGTCGTGATAATCGAAATTTCGGAGTGAGTTAACAGATCTCTGTCGTGGTACTGAACTTGTAATAATTGTTGAAACTAGTATACCCTGGTAATTATACTTTTCGTTAATTTAACTTAGCAAATTTTCAACTACTTTCTCTTTTTTGACCTTTTCTTATAAATTAGTAGAGTTTAAACTGGTATCTAGTAGATATTTTTTAAACACTTTGATACGTGGCACTCATAGGCTTTTGTAACTAGTTGTTTTGAAGGAACCATAGTCTTGTAATAATTAGGACTGGGTAAAACTTAATCGTTTCTTTCGGTTTTCTGTTAATCAAAAGCGTACCTGTACAACTTTAGTAACTTCACAATACATCTCTAAGGATCTGAAATCATACTCAATCTAGCTTCCATTTATTGGATTTGAATTAGTTTGGTGACTAGTAAAGTAGTGATCAACCAATCAATGAATAGGTTAAGTTAGGTTAACGGACTGGAGGACAGCACCGAGTCCAGGACAACATGAAGACGATTGATTTCTCAGAGTATTAATCGGCCAAGCTCCTTCCAGGAGACCGCATAGTGAAGCCACTCTGAGGGTAGGCCTGCCTGCTCGTAGAAGACTTGGCAAGTTAAGTTAACCCATGTAGTATGGAATGGTGAACCAAGTAGACAATTAAAAAGGTCTGCAGTAACCTGAAGTACCTGATGGGCAATGTCTTAACGTTCTATCAAGTTGGTTAATACTCGTCTGGTTGGGTTGTGGAGTGAACACCGACGAGCTCTTCACGTCATCTACTATTTATTTTAAGTATATTGATTGATCGATTAATTAGAAACTGAATTGAGGACCCGGTATAATTCTCAATCTTAGAGTCACCAATTTATTTCATTTTGTAAAGCATTTCTTAGAAGCTAAAATATCATATAACATAGAAAGGCATTACCAACATATTTTATTAACATTATTATTAGCAATTGACTACAGTTCTATAGCGCCTGAAAATACTTTCTTTAGGACTTGAACGGAGGGCCTGGTATAACCCTTCAGTCTAGTTAAGAGTAGTAGGTTTTGTGAAGTTACTATCCAGTCCAGTAGTTTTCTCTAAGATAGATTCTAGGCACAATTGTGGAATTGTGAATAGGGTAAAACCTCCACCCTAAATTTTCAGATTCTATATTGGCGACCACAGAGGGATTAGGCATATCACTTAGAATTAGGCTATTATTTACCGAGCATTATACCGAGCATTATAGCAACAACATGTAAGCGACGTATTAGCATTAAGACGTACAATTCAACAAGTGAAACTTAGACGGCAAGGTTTTTCGATGTTCAATTAACAGATTTTTTAATCTTATGTTATTGACGTCAAAATTGGTTCGTAATCGTTCCACAATTTTCTAGAAAATCTGAAAATATTAAGCTGAAAACCGGCTCAATCGATTTATATCGTGGTTATATTTACGAAAAATTATGTTAAACGAACTTTTTTGGAACTTTTTACGTATATTAGAACGTTTTATATTCAATGAATTTCGTATTTAAATACTCGAATCTGAGTGGCTAAAATTCGTTTATTTACTACGTAACCATTCGCACAGCTCCCCGAGCTCTAATAATTTGGTAACTTGGAGTTAAATTCATTAGAGCAAACCATTTCGAAATTGAATCTTACCCTGTTTTGGGGATCTTTCCGTTGCTTTCAGTGTAAACTACTTTTTTGGTTTACAATCATGGTAAGAGAAAAAAAAGTAAAAAGAGAAAAGTTTGGAAAAGTCACAAAACATTTTACTTTTACTAATCTTGGCGTGCTACTGAAATAGAAAAAACCATTTAAAGCAGATGCTATGGCTATTGAACGCCTGTTTTTTGTACAATCAATTGTATTGCGTCTGTGCTGTCTTTTTTATACCAAAAGAAATATGTCTTCTTGAGTCAGTTTTGATATTCATTGCTGCTGATATATATTTACTATAATAGAAAGTGGAAGAGCAAAGAGACGTGAAAATTTTTCTTTTGCTGGTTTCCATTTTTGAAAGTTAGCAAAATTATGCTCTCAAAAAAACTTTCAACAATCAACATGATATTTTATTCTAGCACCGCTTTTTCAAACCTGTTCTTCAATTTCTTTTAATTTTTGCTTATTTGCTTCACTTAGTGATATGGTAAAAATTTTCTCTCATTTTTTAAAATGTTATAAGTTTCTCAGTAAGTGGCCACTGCTCGAAAAATTGAGTATGTTTACCCGATTTTGTTGCTCCTTTTTACGACTCATGTTTTAAGATTAGAGTTTTAAGCGTGTGTGGAGACAAATGAAACCAGGCTATTCCAGTAAAAATTTGCTTCAAATTTGGATTCATGTTGTCTCACTTTTCACAATGCGTGTTTTTGGGGCAAGCGTGAAAAAAGGGACCGCCTTCCGTTGCTAATTTCCAGATCATTAGTCAGTATATTCCGCACTATAAGTAACTCTTTCCAAATAACTAAGATAGTGTCAATTAGACCAAAATGAAAGAAGACACAATTGGTGATTAGTTTCAGATGTTTCATTCGCGATACTAGTTGATGATTAAGGGGACAATAAAAGTTTTGCGATTACACATGTTGTTCATAAGAACAATTAAGTCTTTGGATTGGTCTCAATTGATTACAAATAAAAATTGGGCAATGAAGTTTTTGGCTGATTACACGTTCAAAGTTGTGGAAATGCTTTTGCTTCCTCAAAACGATTGATTCCACAAAACGCAAAATTTATCGAATTTTTAAAGAAATTATTTTGCCCATGTCCGCACGCAAAATGCAAGAACACTTCTGGATCAGAAAAAGGGCTCTTCGACAGCCGTAAGAGTTATCAGCAAAATGTGCCTTGAGATTTAACGAAAGAGAACTCTGTATCAAGTGCAATAGATTGAGATTCCTCTTTCCTGCACACCTTGTCTTGAGACCAGCATTAGTTTATCTGCTCTCCCCGGAGCACAAGCAGCCGTTGTAACTACTGCGCTGAAATTTGAGATCGATGGAAGTGAAAAAAGGCACGTTGACCAACACAAGTTATTTGTCGGATATTATTGAAACCGCTCATTGTGGTTTTCGCGCAAGGTTGATTTTTGCGATCTGTTAAACGCTTGCTGCCAAATGATTGGAGACAAATTTTTGCATAAAAGAAATTTTTGCAGATATTGTTCAAGTCCGTGATAATTATCAAAAAAAGAGGAAGACCAGATTTCGAAAACCTGTAGCTTTCTTTTTGAACCTAATGGAATTTAGATCGACATATTGCACTCTTTATACATTTGCATAATTTTGATTATTTTAATATATATATATATATTCCTGATTATCCTGAAGGCATGTTTGGAAAAATTCCCGCAAGATCCATAAATTTCAGGTTTCTGAAACGAAATTGGAAAACTTTGAGAGTCGAAGGATTTTTAGGGTTGCTCTATGTAGCACAAGTGGTTTCATTGCTGATTATGTTGTGTCCTAGATATTCAAGAAATTTTACAGGAAAAGGATCCCAATATCTGTAGTCTTAAAACCAAACTTTCCTTTGTCTAGAATATTATTTATGTTCTGGAGTGTTAACATCTGTGGCGTAGGACTGTGTTCAAAAAACGTTTGCTCAGTCCCATCTTTTATATTTCTGAAACCTAATCTGGGTTGTTTTGTGTTAATTTTTGGTGTGTAGAGATGAAGACAACAGAGAACACAACCTGTAACCCGTTTGATCTTTTTTCATCCCCATCATTGTAGCTTAGCATACAGCTTTTTGAAGAAGTTATCAGCCAAAAAGCAAGATGTATATCGTAAAACTAATGACAAGGGAAGTCACGAAGGCCCAAGAACTGAGAAAGATATTTTTGAGCTCAATAACCATTCTTTTGGAGACACTCATATTCGCTCGATAAACAAAAAAAATCACTTAAACACGGAAAACGCATGCCCTGACAGAGCTAAAAAAAACCTCGATATCAGTTTGTGCGATTTCCAAGATCACTTAATCCGTGTGATTACTTATTCCGGAAAAATTTGGTCCGTAATCAGCTTTCAAAACAGCAACAACACCATATGTGGAGACGAGAGTGCTTGGTTTGAATTAGTGATATTGCTGAGCACAAATGTGCCATCTTTTGGTTTTGCCAAACAATTTCCTAATTTCTTCTTAACGATCTTCTCAACAATTTCCTAATTTGAGCAAAACTATAAACAAAAAATACATCAACTACAATTGGAATGTCTAGAGCGGAAGAAGAGAACAGAGAAGTGAAGTGGAAGAATTGAAAGAAAGAGCTAAAAGTTATGCTTCCTTGGTCAATATGGACGAGCCATTAAACTGTTAGTTTCCAATGCGCTCTAGCTTTTGAGTGTGGCTACGGATAAAGCGATACCAAAGTCCCGCCAAGTTTGATTTCTGAGATCAGTTAAAGGCTTGCTGCCAAATGATTGTAGACAAATTTTTGCATAAAAGGCATTGTTGCAGATATTGCTCAAGTCCGTGATAATTATCAAAAAAAGAGGAAGACCCGATTTCGAAAACCTGTAGCACAATGCAGCGTACGTCTTTCTTTTTGAACCTAAGGAATTTAGATCGACATATTGCACTCTTTATACATTTGCATAATTTTGATTATTTTAATATTTATATTCCTGATTATCATGAATTCATGTTTGGAAAAATTCCCGCAAGATCCATATATTTCAGGTTTCTGAAACGAAAATGGAATACTTTGAATGTCGAAGGATTTTTAGGGTTGCTCTATGTAGCACAAGTGGTTTCATTGCTGACTATGATTTGTTCTAGATATTCAAGAAATTTTACAGGAAAAAGTTTAAACAAAACTTTCCTTAAAACCAAACTTTCCTTTGACTAGAATAATATTTATGTTCTGGAGTGTTAACATCTGTGGCGTAGGACTATGTTCAAAAAACGTTTGCTCAGTCCCATCTTTTATATTTCTGAAAACTAATCTGGGTTGCTTTGTGTTAATTTTTGGTGTGTAGAGATGAAGACAACAGAGAACACAACCTGTAACCCGTTTGATCTTTTTTCATCCCCATCATTTTAGCTTAGCATACAGCTTTTTGAAGAAGTTATCAGCCAAAAAGCAAGATGTATATCGTAAAACTAATGACAATGAAAGTCACGAAGGCGCAAGAACTGAGAAAGATATTTCTGAGCTCAATAACCATTCTTTTGGAGACACTCATATTCGCTCGATACACAAAAAAACTCACTTAAACACGGAAAACGCAAATAATGTGTATATGGTGACCTCCGCACCTTAGAGCCGAGCTACAGTCACCATATTCACATTACTCTATTTCCCTTTGTTTTTCCACTATATTTCCATTTTTCCGCATAAATAAAAACCTATCATTTTTTTGACTAAATTTACTAATTTGCTAATATTTTGCGAATCACTCTTTAAGAGCGGTTCACTCTTATTCGGAGTGATCCACCAGTAGAAAGATTGCTCTTTTTCGCTCCTAAACAGCGATTCCCTCTTTTTTGATATATTTATATTTTTTTATACTTTTTATTTCAAATTATCTATACTCTTCAATAAATTTATATTTTCTTTTACTTTTTCTATATTTATTCCACTATTAATAAGAAATGATACAAAATTATGCTTTTTACATGAACCATTTTCCTCTGTTTGAACAATAACTAAAAGACTTACAGCTCTAGGATTAATAGTTTTCTCAGTTAAAATTCTACTAAATCCTCTAGTTAATTCTACATCTGGATGTTGTTTCTTTACATGAGCCCGTATCCCATCATACAGTACAACTTCTACATGTATACTTACTCTCATCAAAATCAGTTTGTGGTTTTACATAATTACATTTATTACAACTTCTAATTAAGACTTCTGGGTTAAAGTTAAGGTTAAGGTTAGGGTTAATGTTAGGGTTAAGGTTAGGGTTAATGTTAGGGTTAAGGTTAGGATCTGAGTTAGAGTTAGAGGCATGGATAAAACCAGAACTAGAACCAGAACCAGAACCAGAACCAGAACTAGAGCTAGAACTAGAACCAGAACTAGAGCTAGAGCTAGAGCTAGAGCTAGAGCTAGAGCTAGAGCTAGAACTAGAACTAGAACTGGATTCATTTTTTAAAGAACAACCCCATGAAGAAAAATTATTAGCACAATACCACTTAGTATTATATTACCACACATACATTTATCAGTTTTATCTTTATAACATGATTCATAATGATATTTTAAAACAGCAATGTTTCCATATTTATAGTTACACTCTAAACATTTTAAAAGCATTTATAGTAGGGTAAACTTTAATATTTACTTAATCATAGGACTTTAACCATCAGTGGAACCGCTTCGCGGGATAATATTTGACCATGATTTCAATTAAATCTTTAGTATTATCTTTAGATGTGATACACTCCGCTAAATATTTATTTCCTAACGTATTGAGTGTATTAGTTTTACATCTTTTATCTAAAATCAATTCAAGGTCTAATTCTTTTTTATCTCTAACAAAATTTATAATCTCTTCTCTAAATTCTTCATCATTTCCATATAGTCTGGTTAAAAACTTTCCTCCCTTTCTATTTAAAGTCCCAACCTCGTCTTTTATATATTCTTCTTGTATTGCATTTCGTAGATTAATGAACGAACTTTGTTCGTGGTTATCCAACGAGCTTTGCTCGTGGTTCTTCAACGAACTTTGTTCGTGGTTTACCAAACTGCTTCGCAGATCATTATCCAACTCTTCTGCATATCCAACGTTAACTAATGTATTTACTCTACTCAACATTGTGCTTGCTCCCATTGCTACACTCCCAGCATTTCTTGATATTTTATCAGGATACATATAACTAAATATAAACAAACCTGAGCTTATAATTCCACCAATAGTTGATAAATTTTTTATACCCTCTCCCATAATCATTTCTTCAGTTAGAATATCATTCTGTATTTTAATATTATTTAAATGTAAGAAGTTTATTAAAATAAAACTGATAATTATCATGATTAAAAAAATTTCTATCTGTTGCATTAATCATTAGTGGTTTCATATATGCTATAAGTTTATTTATATCTTCTCTTACTAATTCATCTTTTAAACTAAGAGCTTTTAAATCAAGGAAACCAACTCTTGAACCATATATCATTGTTCTATTACTATTAATATTAATAAAAGTATTTTCGTTTTTTTTACATTTAATTATACCAAAACGAAGGTCATCTGAAATTCCATCTGTACGATTATAATGGTTACTATTTAACTCATTAAATATTTTATTGAAGTCATGTTCACATTTATATATCTCAATAAAGTTTTTAAATAGATCAGGTCCATTATAAGTTGTTAAATAAATAGTATCACAACTCATTCTTGCTGTATTAATTATTTGAGCTGGTTTATGACACATTACAATCATTTGAAAATTATAATGTCTACCTTCAGTAAAATAATAAGCTATATCCTTATTTAACCTATCACCCATATCATCAAGTACTATTACACAATTTTGAAATTTATGCATATTTTTTTTGTTATCATATTTATATCACATTTATTAAACCCAGTATAAAACTTATTAGACTCAGGATCTATCCAATCTCATTTTTACACACTATAACTATATTTTTAGCTTAATCAGTGGAACTGCTTCGCAGATCTTGGTTTTGGTCCTGGTTTTGGTTTTCGTCTTGGTCTTGGACTGAGTATAATTTTAAGTATTGTCTAATAAAATATGTTTTCCCTGTGCCAGTTCCACCATAAACAATAGTATGTAATGGTGACTTTTGATATTAAAATCTAATTAGATTCCTATTCATAAATCCGCCAAAGCTTTCTTCTAGTTTTGTATATTTACTTGATATTGAATCATATAATAAATAACAAATTCCAATTATAATAATAAGAAAAAAAGAATACCGCCTCTATCCATTTTTATATATAAAAATTATTATATAAAAATGCTTATCCTAACTTTTGAGGAATTCAATATTAAATTTAATATTGATAATAGTGCTATGAGTGATATCAGAATAAAAGATATAAGATATAAGTCTAACACCAATTAAATTTGTAATGAGAGATAAGACTCCAGATATTATCCGTGAAACGGCTTCAACCATCCATGAACCTAACGTCAACATTATTGTGAATCTACATCCAACTGATGGTACACACTGGGTTTTAGTTATAAGAAGAGAAGGTGGTCCTGTGTATTACTTTGATAGTTTTGGTGTAGAAAACCCACCATTATTTTTAGAAGAATATGTTGATCTAGGCTCTAATGAGAGAATACAACAAAATGATGAATCTCATTGTGGGGCTTAGTGTTTATATATGATCTATCTTACTGATAGATGATTTAGAATTAAAAGTGCTTTGAATATTCTAGTTAACCAATGTAAATCCACGAATATATAATGAGTGTGTTTGTTTAGGTTGTAATGTTAATGATAATGATAATCAGGGAACCTGCTTCGCAGATGATAAATATAATGTTAATGTTAATAGTAATGATAATGATAATGATCTGCGCAGTAGCTTTACTAATAATGATAATGATAATGACAATGATAATGATAATGGTAATGATAATGATAATGAAAATGACATTGATGATGATAATGATAATGATAATAATAATTTTAATAATAATGATAATGTTAAAGATAATGTAATATATCAATTTGATGAAAAACATCAAAAGGGTAAACCTAATAACATTAGTCCTACTAACACTATCCGTGAAGCGGTTCAACAGAGTTGTTTTGCAAATTCACCGATCTCTGTAAATGTAAATGAAGATCTACAATCATGGCTAAATAATGATGATATAATTACTGAAGCCACATTCCCAGATAATTTTAGATGTATAATAGCTGGTCCTAGTGAATGTGGTAAGACTTAGTGGTAAGACTTAGTTTCTTATTAAAAAAACTAATTCTAGCTAGTATATATTTTGATAAGCTATACATCATTGGACCTCCTGGTGATCAATACAATGGATTAGAAAGAATAAACCCAAAAGCAATTATAGAATTTATTAAAGATATAAAAGATTTACCATCTCCTGATAAACTACCCAAAGAATTAAAGAAACTAATGATATTCGATGATGTAAGAGCCAAAGAACCAGTTATTAATGAATACTTTTGTAGAGGTAGACATGATAACTGCAAAATGATATATCTTAGTCAAAACCTGTTTTCTCTGGATAGGCAGAGTGTTAGAGAGAACTGTAATTTATTTATTTGATTTGAACAAAGAGGTAAAATCCTTATATCTATATATCAAGATTTCTTTAATAATGTTGAACTTAGTTATAATGATTTTGCTAATATATGTAATAAGGTATGGAAAGAGCCTCATAGTTATATCGTCATTGATATAACTAAAAAATATATTAATGGTAAACTAAGAATTAATTGGGATCGGAGAGTTTTGTAGTTTAGTTTAAGTTTAAGTTTATATCTACACCAGATGGGGCTTCGCCCAGCTAGTTACACTAGATCAACGAAGTTGCTAACTATGTCAGATCAACGAAGTTGTTGCTGGTTACACCAGATGCAAAGTAAAACTTAATACATCACCATTAAAGTCTATAGGCCTTCCATGCTCATCTTTAATATGAAACTCTATATTTTCTATTTTATCTTTAGTTATATTTTGATACAAGATTTTAGTTGGTATAATATTTATTAGATAGCCTGGTGGTTGTGTTAGAGTAAAAGTATATAGTATGTCTGTGTTATTCCCATTATCTTTAACACCAGATATCACATTACAATGAATGTTAATAGTACTAAAACCCATAATATCAACAAATTTCTGAGATGTATATTTACCTTGTTCATATACTATTTTTCTAAAGCCCAGTAATGGGGCTATTGAATTTTCTATGTCAAAGTTAATTGCACCTTGTTTTACTTCCATTAAACTTTTCATTGTATTCTTATCAGATTCTATTATAAAATTACCATTAGTTTATTCTTTTATTAATTCTGCTATTACAAATAATTCATATGCTCCTGGTATAATAGCTAAAATACGGGTATCTGACCATGTTTCTCCCTTGATATCATATATGAATTGATTGTTCCTTCTATTCACATTAAACACCGAATTATAAACAGATAATCTAATTAAACCTAATTTTGATGAGTTAAGTATAGGTTCACTAAAGTTAAATTTTTCTGTTGGCTTTATCATTCTAAAGTTAAGTGTATGCTCTTCTTTAGTTTTAGTTAAAGCTTCATGTATATTTTGTAGTTCCCTTAAGATCAACGAAGTTGCACCTCCGGTGATTAAATTGTCTGTCATTTTTTATCTAATAAAAATGGATTTTAATTTGGACACAACTTATGGTTACAATAATGATATACGCAAAAGTAAGATTATAAAAGATAAACCAAATAATCTGGCAACAATGAATACAATCAATACCAATATTAATATCATTCTCAATAGAGAAGAGAATCATTTAAATTTGCATGATTCATATCTAGAGATAGAGTTTGTTGTATCAGATGATGCTGGTGGTGTATTTGCTAATGATGCTAATTTCAGATTAGTTAATTATGGTATGATAGCCTTGTTTAGTTCAATTAAGATTGAAACTACTGGTGGTAGGACTATTGAATATATAGATCATTGTCATCCTAATCTATTGATGTATAAGTTATTAACTAGTATTGATGATGAATATGAGAGTGGTTTTGCTAGAAATCAAGGCAATAGAGATAGTCAACTTAAAGGTGACCATATTGCTGCACAAAGAGGTCATATGTATATGATGATTAAGATGAGTGATCTATTTGGTTTCGTAAATGATTTAGAAAAAATTATATATGGTTTAGGATTTAAACTAATATTAAAAAGAAATAATAATGATAGAGCTCTATATAGAGTTAATGCTAATCCTGGTGCAGTTGCTAATGATGGTAATATAGAAATTAGAGATATATCATGGTGTGTACCTAGTATTGATCCTAGTAATGATAATAGAATTATTGTGCAAAAGGGTTTAAGTAAAAAGAATAATGTAGACTTTATTTATTATGAAAGAAAGACATTTTATAAGAATGTGCCCAATGCTACTAACTTCTTGTTTGATCTTGGTATGGAAAGTGGTATGGAAAGACCACAATATATAACAGTTGGTTTTGAAAATAATAATGTTAATGAACAAACTCATGATGCAAGTACATTTGATATAATGAATGTTACTGAATGTTATTGTAAGATTGGTAGTGAGTTTTATCCCGAGGATACAATGAATATTAATTATGGTACCAATAATTATAATGAGGCTTTTAAAGAGATTTTTAGCTTCAATAAAGATTATAATGGGCTACAACATAATATAAAACCATTTATAAATCATAAAACATTCAAAAGTAGTTATAGAATACATGTATTTGATACTAGATACCAAAGGGATCATATAGGACCACAACCAATACAACTTAATCTTAAACTTAGTGCTGCAGTTGCAGATGTTATATGTCATGCATTATCATAAACTAGAAAAGTTATTAGTGTGAATAGTGATGGTAATAAGCTGGTTGAGATTATATCATAATTATAATTATCTGCGAAGCAGTTCCTGATAACTATTTCTTACTTGTCTTAACAAAACCCGTAGCATAAATAATGTCTAGTTTCTTTTTATTCTCTAGAGATAAGCCTCCAGCTTCAAGCTTAATCTTAGCCTTGGGCCTAACCTTAGGCTTAGGCTTGGGTTTAGGCTTAATAACTACAAAGAGATTATACTTTTTAACTTCCATTATTTTCTATATGTAGAATTGAGTCTTTTAAATAAGTTCAAAACTAATTCATTTTGTGTTGGAGGTAGACATTATAGTGGTACTGTTAACATAAGAGGAGTTAACACTTCAAAAGGTTCTAAAATGTTAAAAGGTAATTGTGTTTTATGTAGAAGGAATAAATCAATGACAGTATGTGATGCAACAATAGAAGCAAAAGGACTTAAAGATTTCTTTAAAATTGTTGGTAAAGCAACGGTTAATATTGGAAAGAAAGTTGCTAATAATCCAGTAAGCGCATTAGAAATAGCAAGTAAAATAGGAAGTGCAGCTGCATCTAGAAACCCTAAAGCAGCTCTAGCGGCTACACCTGATTTAATTAAATTTGCAACTACTGGTGAAGGTATAAAGGTAGTACAAAAAGGTAGAGGGTTATACTTAGGTACAAAGAAATAATAATTATTTGATTATGATTATGATTATGATTACGATTATATCCATGATTATATCCATGATAATATTATGTTTATGATTATGATTATAGCTATGATTATGATTATATATTTATCGATCGGTGTAACCGCTTTGCGGATAAATATTAATACTAACATTATTATTACTTAAAACATTGTTATTACTAAGCACTAATATCTTTAATCTAAAAAAATACTCAGCTTGTTTTTGTTGTTCTTCTTATAATCCTCATTTACCTTAACTAATTCATTTTACTCATCATTATCTATTTTATTATCGTTCATTGATTTAGTATATAGTCTATTAAATTTGTCGCTAAACTGTTTACTTAAAATAAACATTTGTGAATACTTTATAATTTTATTTCTTATTTTAGTATTTATTGTTTTTTATAATGAACCACATACAGTTGCTGTGGCAAAAGCTGTTGGTATAGAATAAGGTAATCCTACACCTGTTAATGCAACTGATGTTGATGTTGCAGTAGTTGCTATAGATGATAATACTATTTCTGTTATCTCGGCTACGGTAATTTAATTTTTATATCTACTTATCTTCTTATTATAGTTCTTATTAGTTTCAGTTTCATAATAATTTCTAATATCCTTTATAATGTTAATACTGTTGTTAAATTTATTATTAGCTTGAATCTTTTCGTTAATCAATTTTTCTGATACTGATGACAAATCTGGATATAGTAATCTCTCACTCGGTGCTGTTGGGTTAGTCATAGTTTCGGTTATTTTAATTGGTAAAAATTCTTTCTATTTCTTTCGTTATATCTTCTTGTTTAAAACCATAATGCATCTCAAGTCTTGCTTGCTCTTTATAATCAACTAACGTACTTCGTAAAAGTATAGCAATTATATATTGTACTATTGTCCTTTTATTCTTTAAAGGGGCTTCATCTATAAAAGAATTAGCCCAGTAGTAAACATTTCATCTAGTTGTATGTTAGTGATATTCTGATTAACCTTATTATTATCAGATTCTTGTTTTAATTGATTATATTTAGAGATAGTATCTGCAGCAACTTTATTTAAAAACTTAACAGTATTTCTGCCTTCATTTGTTGATTCAATAAACTCATTAATTAGTTCTTCATTAACTTGTGTTTCATTTAATTGTAATGTTTTAGTTGTAACTTCATCAAAGTCAGCCTTTCTTAGTTCAATTATGTTTCTACGTAAAATGTGTATTTTATTAGAAGAGTATAATAAGTTATTTTCACAATACTCTTTATTAACAACATCTTTTTCATCTATCGGAGGATGTACATTTGTAATTTTATAGGTATCATTCATATCAATATTATCATTATCTTCTAGGAATAACCCACGAGCCTTACTTAGTATTAAGTTGTTTGTTGATGTTAATGTTGATCCGAGAAGCGGGTTCCCCGATGGACTTCCGGTCATGCTTCGCCATTGATGTTTAGCTTGATTGAATCTATTTCTTGTCATCTTTGTATTTCTTTACTACCCATAACTTTTTGGTTTTTTAGGTTCAGAGCCACCCTGTGGACTTTCACCTAATACAATTTTAGAACCATTAGTTATAGATAAACCAGATTTTTTCATCAATGGAATAGCCCATGCATATTTTGTGAAAATATTTATAACAGTTAAAATAAACTTATAATTATTAATATATTTACTCAGAGATGACTTATCAATTAAATCAGCTGACCATGTTTCATCCTTATATAATGGTATTATTCTTTGTCTTCTAAACTTTGTTATTTGAGGACTGAATACTTCTTTAGCTAATAAAAGTTGTTGTTGTTTTTCCACATTTTTTATGGACGTAGTCATGGTTTCACCTATTTACCATAATTAAAAACAAAATTATCTAGTTGCTCTTGATCAATAATATTTATAGATAATAATTGCTTAGATATATCTAGCATTTCATCATATAATCCATCATGACCAGCTTTTGTTTCTAGTATTAAAAATTCTAGTCTTTCTATTAAACTATTTGGGTCCACGTAGTGGTGGCAACTTTGTTGGTTAGGGTTGCTATTTAAACCCCTGCCAAATACATCATCTTTTACCCCCATTATACGTTTTATTGTTCTATATCTAGCGCTTTTCTTATCCCCTTTTCCTAAATCATATCTAATATCCTTTAAAAACTTTTTAATTTTGTTTTCATCTTCCTCGATATTATCATCATATGTTACATTTCATTTAATAAGAAAGGTAATAAATCCATCTGAAAATTCATATATATTATCTTTAACTAAAAATGCACCCTCTTCTAGGGTTGTATCAACATCATTCATTTTATGTCTTCTAGTTGGCAAATCTACAAGACTTAATTTTAACTGAGGATTAGTTTGAGCCCCCATATCATGAAGAAGTTTGGCTGTTTTTGTATCAACATAAACTGGTGCTATATCTTGAGTTTCCTCCACTGCTTCATTGGACAAATTGGGCTTCATTAATGCCCTATTTCTAGTTGGCTGTATCATCTTAGTTTGTTTATCTAACTCTTGAATTTGCCAATCTATTGCTCTTAATGTTTGTTCAATTAATGCTAGATTGTGTTCACTGTTCGCATTTAAAGTTTTTGTTAAAGGATCAAGTAACTCTTCTATTTCACCATAATATTCTTGTTGTTTTAATTTATCTTCTAATCTATTCTTTCTGTTTCGTTTTTCTAGATTGTTTAATTCTATGAGTGTTTCTAGTTTAGTCATTTTATAAAAATAATTATCACAATGCATTATATAATCTAATAGCGGCTTCGATAAACTTTCTATCATCATTAATTGTTAATTCTTTGATAAACTTATTATAATTAGTTATAGCTTTACTTCAATCTGGGAACCAGCTTCGCTGATTGCTGAAACCACTTCGTGGATATTATATTTCTTTGCATGTTCTAGGAAACTTTCTTTTGTATGATGATACCTATATCTATGGAGATATATGCAAAACCTACAATAGAAATGTTTAAATCTATACTGAGAGATGTGTTTATTTACTTTACACATTCTGCTTACTAAATATTGATTGGGATTATTAAAGTGCACTTGCAAATGATTATGTCTGTCTCTATATGTTATTAATCTTAATACATACAAAACAATGGAATGGTTTACTTTGACACTCATCACAACTCCATCACCAGGCCCTATTTTTACACTTATCACATTTGGTACTAATCATTTTTATAGTATTGAAAAGCTATATAAATAATATTATTTCAAAATTTTGCATAAAAAATGAATCAACAAGATTATACCGGTTACATTCATTCCATGAGTGAAGAAGCTCAATCTCATGGACAAGTCCAATCTGGAAGTGAGCGAGCTCAATCTCATGGACAAGTCCAATTTGGAAGTGGACAAGTCCAATCTGGAAGTGAGAAAGCTCAATCTAGTTCTACTTATATGGCGGTCCAAATATTAAAAAAAACAATCCAAGAGAAGAAATAAAACCTGTAGATAAGGAAAGACAAAAGGTAGATTAGAAACATCTTTACAATCAATCAGAAGGTTTAATCAAATAAATGAAGAAATAAAGGAGTCGTATGATAAACAGGATGCAAAATTAAAACAACGACAAGAAGATATGCGTGAGTCATTGCGAAAGGTTATCCAGATTTAGATCCAGGAAGTGGTTAAAACAATAAGGATTTAGGTTCTAATAAGGATAAGGATAAAGATAAAGATGTAGATTCTGATAAAGATGTAGATTCTGATAAAGATAAGGACTCAGATTTAGACTCATCTGATGATTTTGTCCATGTCCAAAAGCCTAAAACCAATAAGATTAAATGTGAAGAATGTGATGAAGAGATTACTCGAAAGAAATATAACAGACACATGCTAAGGGAAGAAAAGTTACTAATGAAGATATAGAACAAAAGTTGGATGAGCAGTATACACGAAGTGGTTACACCAATCCTGAACTAGATGGAATAAAGTTTTGTGATAGTTGTGATATGCATCTTGATAATAATACTGCTTATAATAAACATGAAGCAACATTAAAACATAGGAACAATGTAAGACTAGTTAATGACGAAATAGTAAATAATGGGAGTAAGTTTGATTGTGAAATATGTAAGACTACTCTGAGTCAAAATAGTGTGGATCAACATTTAAATACAAAGAGGCATCTGGATAATGTTAATCCGCGAAGCGGTTTCACGGATGGTAAATATAAAGATATAGATAAAGATAATGGTGAAACATCGGTGAAACCGCTTCGCGGATGGTCAGAGACCCATAATTTAACTGAAGGATATTGCAATATATATAATACCAGATATAACAGTAAAAATGAACACAGTGGATCAGATGAACATAAAGAAAATGTTAAACAGAAAAAACTTGTGGATAAGAAGTGGAGAGATAAAGTTAGTGAGTTAGGATTAGATCATAACATGAAGCATAATCAAATAATATTAACTAGTAGTAATTATGAGGATACTAAATTCTTGAATATACTGGAGTCATTGCATAACATACATCACCATATTAAGTTTAACACCTTCGATGTAGTTAAGTATACAAAACCTACGGATGATAATTTAGAAGAAAACGAATTCACCTTTAGGTCAATTACTAGGCAATAGTTAACATGGCATTAGAGGTGGGTTAGCTTCAGTATTAGGTGATTGTCATGTAAAATGTAAAAATAAAGAAATAGATCATGAGTATACAGGGAAAGAGAATTATCTAAAATATTTAGACTTCAAATCATTATATGCTTCTGCTATGGTTCAAGCTTTTTCTAATGGTGAGATCAAAGTATGTGATCCAGGAACTGGCTTCACAGATGAATTGGTCTACACTAGATCTAGCTCTAACAAAGGTTATATCTACACTATTGATATTAAGTATAGTGATGAGTTGAAACAGAAAACAAATAAGTATCCATTCTTCCCTGAGAAAACAAAAGCATGTGTAGATCAATTTACAGATTATCAAAATGTAAATAAAAAGAAAGGATATAAACCTAATGAGAAGTTAATGCTAAAATTAACAGATAAGGTAGATTATGTAATAGATGGAGAGATGTTAGATTGGTATTTCGATCATGGTTTCAAATTAGAAGATATTACAATTAAGCAAAAGTTAGAATATAGTAAGAGAGAATGGTTAAAGCCCTATATTGAGTTTAATATACGGAAAAGAAAAGAAGCTAAAGCTAAAGGTGATAAATTTGGAGATGTATTCTTTAAACTGATGAATAATGCCTTCTATTGAAAAACAATAGAGAATGTATATAATAGACAAGATATAGAGTTAGTTAATGATGTAGGTAGGTATACAAAATTAGTAGAAAATATTAGTTTTAAATATGCTGTGGAATTCGATAATGAATTAGTAGCTGTACATAAAACACGAGGTAATGTAAAATTAGATAAGTTTAATTATATAGGTTTTGTTATATTAGAAAACTCTAAGCTATATATGTATAAAGCCATATATGATTACTTTGAAAAAGAATTAGATTGTAGTTATCATTACACATATACAGATAGTATATTTATAAACATAAATGTTCCTTTAGATAGTACTATAGAAAAGGAAATGGATAAGATAAAAGATATTTTACATAATAATGAGTTAAATAAGATGAAGGATGAATTACCTAATGATACTATTATAGAAGCATGTTTCCTTAAAGCTAAAGCATATTGTTACAATACTGTTAAAAGAGAAGAAGAGAAAAAGTTAAAAGGTATAACTAAAGCCACTATTAGAAACCAAATTATTTTGGAAGATTATACTAGTGCTATATATGAAGGTAAAAGTAAATATGTAACTAATTATACTATTGATAGCAATAGACATCATTTAGAAACTAAGGATCAATATAAAATAGCTATTGATCCATTTGATGATAGAGGTATTAGAGATACTAATGGTGAATTTAGGTTTTACAATTAATAATAGCAAATTTAGTAAATTTAGTCAAAAAAATGATAGATTTTTATTTGTGCGGAAAAATGGAAATATAGTGGAAAAAACAAAGGGAAATAGATTAATGTGTATATGGTGACTGTAGCTCGGCTCTAAGGTGCGGAGGTCACCATATACACATTACTAACGCATGCCCTGACAGAGTTAAGAAAACCTCGATATCAGTTTGTGCGATTTCCAAGATCACTTAATCCGTGTGATTACTTATTCCAGAAAAATTTGGTCCGTGATCAGCTTTCAAAACAGCAAGAACACCATATGTGGAGATGAGAGTGCTTGGTTTGAATTAGTGATATTGCTGAGCACAAATGTGCCATCTTTTGGTTTTGCCAAACAATTTCCTAATTTCTTCTTAACGATCTTCTCAACAATTTCCTAATTTGAGCAAAACTATAAACAAAAAATACATCAACTACAATTGGAATGTCTAGAGCGGAAGAAGAGAACAGAGAAGTGAAGTGGAAGAATTGAAAGAAAGAGCTAAAAGTTATGCTTCCTTGGTCAATATGGACGAGCCATTAAACTGTTAGTTTCCAATGCGCTCTAGCTTAAGAGTGTGGCTACGGATAAAGCGATACCAAAGCCGCCGCCAAATTAGAGCCAGAACAAAAACACTTTGCAACCTGCAGGGGACATTTTTGTTAATTTGTGTATATCAGGTGCTTCATTTACTGCACTTCACAAAAAGCGGCGAGTAAACCCATTTTTGTTTGAAAAGAACCACGTCGGCTCACAGCTAATTGTTTGGTGGAAAATCCAAAAATGAAGCAAATGAATCTCCTGACTTCGTACATCTCAGCTTTGGGGCATGTGGAGGAGTAGACGCTGTTTTTCATTCAACTTAGGTCACCCATGAAAAGATGATCCGCTGTGCCTCCATCTTGGAGTTTTGAAGATTACTCTTTACAATGGATTCCCTTTGGTCAATGATTCAACGGATCATTTGTCAGCAGTTAATGAACTGATTCCCGACAAAATACTTTTTACAATTCTTTCTTACTTCCAACTAAAAACCATTTCTTACAACAATCTGAAGAGCAACACAAAGTAGTTTACGGGGTTTGCTCATAGAGTGACACGCCTTGATTGATGAAAATACAATACAGTACCCATACAAAAATCCAGGTTATGTATTTCTATACGAGAGTCTCGACATTTTTGGGGTTGTCATCATTCACAGAAATTTTCAAGGGACTTGAATTCTCAAACAATGAAAGGGGACCAGACATCATTACAATAAAGGGCTGGACTAGAGTTGCTGATTATTCGAGAATCGATCGCATCGTTAACTGAACCAAGCCTGCTTTACGTCTAAATTTAGGTGAAGTGATAAATTTTGGGACCTGATGTCATTATATACAATTGTGAGAATTTGTCCAAAGTAAACTTTGGTCTTTTTTAAGCGTTTGATGGCAATTATCTTGCATATCACGTACTGGGAGAGGTCTTTCAAAGCACGACAGAATGAACTAGCGGGTCCCAACAATGTATTCAACCGATAACCCGTCTTCTATAGTACTGATATAGTAGCTGATAAAATTTTGCCACCTAAAAACTTTTTCGCCATCATGGACGTCCAGCAATTTTAATTCTCCTTTTTAAAGTGATTTCTTCTTCGCCAGGTTGTTATGCAATTAAAGCAGCTGAATATTAAAAATTAGCAATTGTATTACGCTAGCGCTTTTGGCCGTGAAATTGTTGAGCGGTTTGTCTTCAGTTGAATAAAAAAATTGAAATTAATGAACTCACTTTCGGACAGCAGAAGCTATCAAATGGAGGGATTTTTTGCTTATAATGACTGGCACTTTCAGTCTTAGAGGTTTCAACTCGAGGTTCAGCTGAAAAGCTGGTCTCCCGCAGGCTGCGAATGGGTCCGCAAAACTTTAGACAAACTTCGAGCCAACCCACAAAATGGGCAATTATATGATTTTTCTCCTGTTCTAATTAAGAGAAGAGTAGAATACATTGTCTTCACTTCAGACTTGCCCAAAAGATTTGAGCGAGGCAAATATTGATTTCAGAGGAGGGTTGTTGAAACGAGCGCAATGTTTACTGAACTATTTATCGGAAAATGATAAAGTCAACCAAAAGATTGGCAATTCAAAATTTAAACTGAAAAAATCATCAACATTTTTTTAAATAAAAGTGTTGACAACTGGATATAGCGTTTATTTGAAGCGATTTGAATACCATCGAAGCAGTATTTAAATAAGCTCATGTTTCAAGATCACAAAAATTAAATTTGAATTTACAAGTCTGCCTCTGTGGTGAGCTCTATAATGTTCGCATAACTTTTGCAATAGGCCTGACATGGCCTAACATGTCTGAACCAGTGTTACTAAGTAGATAAGTGTACACTATTTCTCAGATATATAAGCGAGAAAATACCCTATAATATCATTTTCAGTCAATCAAATTCGATTAGTTAAAATACGCCAAAAGTACGTTCTATTATACGTAGAAACTTCAGAAAAAGTTCATTTAACTTCATTTTAAGACAATATAACCACGACATGTGCCCCTTAAGAAGGTTCACAGCTTAATTTATTTATCTAAAAAATGCTGACCTATTATGACGTCGAGAAAAACATACAAAAACACCAATTTAAGTAACACCAATTTTCGAAAAAGGTAATAAATTAGATAGCACAAATTATCGACCAATCTCTGTAACTCCCAGTTTTGCAAAAAATTTTCAGCGCCTCCTTCTTACTCAGATGATGGAGTTCATTGATAAGCATAAAATTATAAACAAAGAGCAATTCGGATTTCAGAAAAAGAAGTCTGCAGCAGATGCAGTTCTAGAACTGGTTGAAACAGTTTCGGCTAATTTAGATCAACGCAAAGAAACTGTTGCTATTTTTCTAGACCTCGCAAAAGCGTTTAATTCCATTTCGCACAATATTTTCCTTAAAAATTGAAAAATATGGTTTTTCTCAGGAAGCGAAAGAATTACTGTTTTCACTTCTTGCCAACCGCAGACAAAAGGTAAAACTTAATGGGGTATTCTCTGATTGTGAAATTTTGAATCACGATGTGCCAGAAGGAACTGTTTTAGGACCACTCATTTTTCTTTTTTATGTGAACGATTTCTCATCTAACATAAGCACAACGGAAAAGGTAATTCAATTCGCAGATGACACAAGTATTGTCTGTTGTGGACAGAAAGGTAGCTTACATGGAAAAGTAACGGAAAAATTACAAAGAACAGAAGAATATGTAGAGATGAACAAACTAACTTTGAATACAAACAAAACCGAATTAATCTTTTTCTTGCGCGATAATTCTGATTTCGGATCTATTTTTTACAAAAACGAAGTTCTCACAACACAAAAAAGTTGCAGATATCTTGGTATTCAAATTGACAGGAATCTTAGTTTCGAGGAGCAGCTGAATAAAACCTGAAAAAAGATGGCTCATGCTATAAAATCTTATAAGACATCAAGTTCTACTGAACGCGCGCTTTCTTCTTTTAAAATCACTTTTGCTTCCACACTTATCATTTTTGGCAATCTTTTTTCAAAATTTATCTGCAAAAAACCTAAAACGCCTTAACGGACAGATTAACTGGGGTATAAAGGTGTGCTTTCTACGCAAAAAGTATGACAAAGCAAGAGATCTGCTAATCCAGACAAAGACCTTACCAGCTGAGCTAATTATAGCAAAAATGTCGCTAATCAAATTTCATTATGATATCGCTAGGCCAGAAAATTCTGAAAATTTTTACGGGTTAATGAGTCTTCATCAAAATACACGAACAAAACAATTCAAAATTAAGCAAAATGCCAAAACCAGCTTTGGAACTAATTCGATTGTTCGTCAAAGCGTACAAAAATGGAATAAGTTACCACATTGACTTCGGTTGGCAAAAAATGGCAACGTTTTTAAGAAAACGTTGAAAGATTTCTTGCTCTCGGACTATGAAAAAATTCCTTTGATTATTAACTTAGGAGCTTTTAAAAGTTATTTTTATTTTTAGGAGGAAAACAATCGAAAGAAAATTTTATAATGTGATTATTTAAGAAAATTGTTGATGTTCATTATATTATTTTGTTTGAATGATTTGAATTATTTTTTGTTTCTGGTATATTTAACCGTATGGTTATAATTTTAATTTACTTGTTGCAAAAAAACAAAAAAACTTGTCGAAAGAGCATCAAACTTTGCCGTCTAAACCACTTGTTGATTTGATTGTGTCAAGCCGATAAAAACGTTACTTTGCCGCTGTAAAACGTTACTTTATTGCAAAAAGGCTTGAATTAAAAAGCAAAGATCATGCTATAAGACTATCATGGGAGCTCAGCAGACCTGCTGTTTTCTTCAGACTCCGGTTTCTGTTCCAACTCCTTTTGAGAGAGGGAGGAACTAAATACTGAACTGGGTTTTTTTTGTTCAGTCAATTTTGGCCGATCGATATATTCATCGTAGAGAGTTGAGACTGGTATCATTAGAGAGCTTGTCCAGCATAGAATATGGAGTTAAAAGGATTTGCTTTTTTTTCTTTTTTGACAGGGAGATATCGAGGTTTAAACTTTCGAGAAAGTAGAGTGAGTTCCATTGATTTCATTCACCTTTGTTCGAAATTTTTGACTAAAATTTTGCCAATTTCGATAAAATTTAATAAAATTTTTCATGAAAATAGTGTTGATTTTAGGTTTAAAAACAAAATACATTGTCAACTTTTTTCATTGAATTTTTTGTCACAAATCTCGGCTAAAAATTTCACAAAATTCAGACTTTTTCATCAAAAATAGCACAATAAGTTTTTTTTGTCCACTCTGATTAAATTTGCAGGATGTGCACACCCAAACAACACTAACGCAATCTTTAGAGGTTGAAAAAGGGGTTAAGTACACTTCAACTTCCGTTGAGAGTGCTCTGTAAATAAAAGTTTGCCGTTTTTTGCTATTTTCTTTCATTGATTATCAAAAACGCAGCATTTAAATTGATTTTTTAACAAACAAAATATCCATATTAAAGACATTCCAAAAATTAAATATTCCTAATGGAAAATCAACACTAGCAGGACTATTTCTGTACCAATCTTGGACCGTTACAATCCAAACATAAATCGGATTGTGATCAGTCGGTTTTTTATTAAAAAAGTTCGATCATTTTTATTTTAATTAAATAACAGAACATTTCATATGAAAGCTCACTAGTTATAGATCTTATTAGCTTGCTATTTAGCTTGCAATTAATTTATCTAGTTGATTGCTTGAAAACTTATGGTCGTTTTGACTTTTAAAATATTTGATTTTTAAATAAAAAATTGCTTATTGAACTTTGCCTCGATTTTTCTCTTACTTTGGTCAACTTGTAGCTTTGTGTCAGCATTCAAAGAATGCTCCTTCTTTCTGCTGAATTCATTACTTTGAAATTGTTTTTTTTTAAATTCAGTGAGTTTTCTAACTTTAAAGTTTCTGTTCTTTTTTGTCTAATTGTTACCACGCTTTATTATGAACTGGCAAAAATCCATTTTTTCTGGTGAATTACAAGTTGTTTTGCTTATTTTCTGTTTTATCTGACGCTATTTTGACTTTGTTATTAAGTTTTGTTTTTTAAAACGGATATCAATTTTTTGATGTAATTAATGTTTGTTGTTGTTGTTTGATTTTGCCGTTCGTCTTCGCTCGCTTTCTTAATATCGGCATATCTCATCAATCTAATGCATCATTTTTTACTCCACTGAGTTTTTTGTTTGGAGGCTATCTTTTCGTTCATACATCAGTTTTTTTTTAAAAATACTTGAATTTTTTGTGTTTTTCTATCTGTTCCTCATTTGGTAGACAATTATGCCAAAATTGTGGATGAGCGGGGTCGGAACCTTATGTGCGATTGCACATTACCGAGCTGCCTTGTTGTTCGTTATTGTTGATTAAGGATACGTTGAACGAGCACAGCAGGTTCTCAAGCTATATGTCACGCTTAACTTATCACAATTTACATTAGGTTGCTCTCCCTCATCCACCTAACACTCAACGCGGGTTGTTGACTTGGCAACAATGTTCTGGGAAGTGGCTTCATCCTAAGTTAAGATCTGATTGAAAACAAATAATGGAAACAGATATTTGCATTATGCTTTTCACTAGAAGAACATGAAATAGAGTGACATAAATTGAATGCTTCTTAGAAAATTCATATACAATTTTTGATTAGAATTAAATTATACACAATAATTCATGAATTTGGCCATTAATAAGTCCATTCAGTATCGCAAAAACTAGACTGAATTGGTTTAGCTGGAATTCCCCGAATGATCAGACGACATCTAAATTCGTTCAGACGTTCCTGAGCGTGATATTGGTTAGAGTTCAAGTTGTTATCGAACCATAATTTTTCCCCCATCGCGGCGCCATCGGGCCATGCTTGCTGTAAAAAATTTGTAGAGTCAACAAATTCGCCCCACAAACAAGACTCGCCACCAATAACTGCTTTTATCAACTCGTGATCGTTCGGAAAAACCCGATAAATATTTGAGTCGTATCTTTCTCGCCACGATTGCTCGCCGTATTTTACATGGTCTAAATACCACCCATTCGAAACAACAATTTTTGCATTTTTCTGACGAACAGCTTCAGTTAAAGCTTCTTTTCTGAGAACAACATTTTTCCAAACATTTATAACCGAGTTATAACCGACATTGCCTCCCATTTCTAATACCTCTTGCCAGAACATGCTTGTTCTTTTGACCTTCAAATTTTCAACAAATTGGTTAATAATGTGAAAAAATTGCCCTGTAGCGATTTGCGAATTCACAACATGTTGATAGTTATCTGGATTTCGTTTGGCAAACCAACAGCGCGTTTCGAATTCATCGCCACCAAGAAATAAACTTTGGTCTTTGAAGAGTTCGCTAACTTCGATTATCAAGTTGCTGAGAAATCTCATTGTGTAGTTTTTTGTAGCGTCCAGTAAGGGCCCTGCTGGTTGGTTGAATATTTGAAACGAACAATCACTGAATAGTTCTGGGTGGCCCCAAGTCCATGATCTGTTACGTCACAGAATAGAGAATGGTTCTTCAATTATATGGATATATATTATATGATACATATGACATATTTTGATTTATTTGAAACAAAATTTTTGAAAACCCAAATTTTTCAATTCATTGTTTGTTCACAAGTTTACAGTTCAATTTCAATAGGAATTCATAAAACAGCCATCAGATTGGTTACGAGTGGATAACTTTTGAGCTCATTGATTGACACAAAAAGAACATACATAAAGGATACTCAAATGTATGACCTATATAATTTATTGACAATAACACTTAAGCATCTGTTAATCATCACTTAATCATCTGGGATCCATTCGGAAAAACCGATTGAAAAAGTCCATTTGACTTGATGAGCTGCTCATTTAGTGCAGTCTACCATGCCTAACGTGTCATGGTCACGACCCGCCATATTAACATGATGTAAAAGTTTTAGAATGGGGGTTATTTTCCGAGCGCTTATTTTCCTCACCTACCATGCAGGTATAAGGCATCAATTTTTAGTTTTTCGTTGTTGAAGAACCATATCCCTGGTATGTGCTGGAATGTCAAACTCCGGAATCACACGAATACCTCTCAACCGTGCTTCTTCTACGATTTTATCAACATCCAAATGTGTATACACGTGTGTGTGCGGGTTAAAGGCACCAAAATAGCTCAATCTAGGATATGTTTTGCTTTCAAATGGAAAACTTTGGTCATCTATAATATGCCAATGTAATACATTCAGTTTTGAAGCTTCCATGGCGTCTAAATGTTTCATAATAACCTGCATTGATAAATAGTGACGTGCAGTATCGATTAAAAAACCCCTGTGCTGGAATTTTGGGAAATCGTGTATAATAGTTTCATTAATAAGTGATCTGATATGGTTTTTGTCTGGGTAGATTAGCTGGGAGAACGATTCGACTCCCCGCAGCGCACCCCAAATTTCGGCCGCCTGAATTTGAGCGTGCGGGTATTCCACTTCTATTGTGTAGCTTTCTCGCATTTCGAGACTGGGATAACCCACGTTAGTGCACCCTTCCTCCACGTGAACAGATATCGTTTTCAATTTGGGATAGCTGCTTTTGTGGTATATCCCGTTGATTTCAGATAGATAATATTTTCGATGTCTATTGATGCTAGATTCCAGTATAGGACACTTTATAACTGGTGAAGGAACGAAATTCATATTATTTGTTTCCAAAACTCTATTAGGAAGTAACAGTGAAAAAGAAGGCACTAATTTAGTGATGATAGGGATTAATATAGCTGTGAATGGTATCCCGCTTTTCCACCCCCTAATTGCTTAACGCCCTATCATTCCACCCCCAATTAATCCACTCCTCTATCATTTCATATCTCTACCATTTAGCCCCTCTATCATTTCATCCCAATTTTAATCCTTTATGTAATTGGTACTAATCAGTTAGTAAAATAATCATTTGGCCATTCCTCGCGGGCCACCACCACGCCTCAGTGGCCGGTGGCACTTGTTATGAAACTATCACAACCAAACAAGGGCTCAATTTTTCCACCTAATTATAAGAAAACGTGCTTGTAATACCAACAGCTAATTTCCGGCGTATTGACAAAGAGTGGAAACTATAGAAGGGTATATTAATAAGGGATTAAGATGGTCAGCCTAAATGAATGGCTGTGAAAAGAAGTAAAATTCTACAAATAGACAAATTTAAGAATTCAGTAAAGGTGACTTCAAAAAGAGCTGAAATTAAAAAGAGCCGACTTCACAAAGAATCGTAAATTTAATTAAAATAATTTGATAAATTTACTGAGCCAATTAGTTTAATTCATGATATGAGGCTAGAAAATGTTCAACCCATTATAATTGAGTATTACAGAATTGAATTTTTAAACCAGTGTAATAAACCTGAAGCAATAAATTATTTAATTGTACTTTAATTATATCCGGCCATGTCCATGCCTCTGCGGCTCATGGGACCTGATATGGAACTATCATAACCGAACATGAAATCAATTTGTCCAAGCAAATACTTTTGCATCAATGAACTAATAATTTCAGGCAATTAAATAAAATTTACTTTTTTGTCTTTTAGGAGGTTGTTTTGGAGGAGGTTTAAGTTAATTCTTAAGATTTTACGTCAGAAAAAGTATTTTTTCATTAAGCAAGAGTAATTTTCTTGTAAAGGACTGGAAACTCATCAACTTAATGGGTAACATATTAAATACCAAGTTCTGCTTGGAAGTAAATTGGTTGAATTCAAAAAGTTTTTATCTACTTTCTTTCTAACGGTCAATAAAAGTTTGCTCAGAAACACATTTTCAGACATTTTGTTTATAAAATTATCTTAGATCATATTTGAAGCACAGTTAAAATTAACCGACTAACTCCGGAAGAATTCTTCTGAAACTAATCATTTGCAGTTTTATCAGCCGGGGTCTAGGGGAAGGGTGGGTAGGTGGTGAGGCGCAGCCTGAGGGGGACTAAAAAGTTCACTAGGGGTCTTCAAATAACGTCATTAGAGGTTATTGTATACCATTATTAAAATTTAAACCAAAAAATTGATAACAATTTGGGCACACCTTTCATTTTTAAGTCGAGAGGGTAAAAACTTCAGCAAAAAATGACACTTGTTTATAATAACTGCTTTAAAATATTTATTAATGACTCTTTTTTAGCTTTTGAGAATGACAAAATAAAAAACATTTCCTAACAATGTTTAATGTAAGTAATTTGAGCCACTTTAACAAAATTTTTTGGTAATCAAATCAATAACAAAAAACAGTTTTACAAATCTGGGTAAATAATATAATAAAACTACATTACATCTAACTTCAAAATCAGAAAAGGTTACAAATTTAATGAAACTTTTTAATCAGATCGTGTTTCAAGAAGTAAATAAAAAAAATTCAAAACTTGTTGAATATTTGAACAATAGAACGTAGTGAAAAACTCATTATAGACGTAAACCAAAAAACGAACGGTGTTTCTTTTGGAAGTCTGGTCATTAGTAACATAATTTTTCAAACTTTTCTTCTGCAAAACTCTACTAAGTTCTTTCAATTGATTCGAAAGAAGTGAACTGCTAATAATCGAGATAGATTTTTGTTTTCGAAAGTCTAGCTTAATGATTTTTTTAACGCCATGTCATCGATTTTTTTCGCTCATTTCCTCCCAATTGATTTTCGAGGTTTTTCCAAATACAGATTTCAAGAGTCATGTAAAAGCAATTTGCTTGCAAAAAGAAAAGTTTTGGATGGAGGTTTTTGATGCTGCTAATTTCATGATCACCTGTTACATATTTTGGTCAAAAGTAGGAGCTTGAACAACAACAAAAACAAAATGCGTACAATTTGTGCAGCTTGTGAAATATATCGTAATAGGTATGGCCATAAAAAGCAAGATTTTGATTTAATTAAAATGAGGAGTTTCTGCTTCAGTAGGTAATTAGTTACTGCTCTTCAATGCAAAAAAAAACTGATCGAATTAAGCCAGGAATTAGGGCAGGAGAAAGTCAAAATTTCAGAGTTCAATAGTATTAATCGCAAATCTGACCTTATCAATTATTATTTTTTAAAGTGTTGATACTCATGACAACAAATCTCAAAACAATATTTTTGTCTTTTGATTTGACAAAACCGCAATTTGAGGGAAACACTTGAGAAGGAGCCATTGTTCCAACAGTGCTCTCCCGCAGTAAATTTAGAGAACGTATTTGTATATGAAAATGCGAATGATTGCTAGCACCAATTTATTATTTTTGCCATCAGTATGAATTGAAAGACTTAATTGGAAACAAACTTTCCTTCTTTTGAGATGCCTCCAGTAATTTTCCACAGCACAACCGGACTCACCTCCAAAACGAATGTTCTGAATTGCTGTTTCTGGGGCCGTGGCCATACATACCCCCTGGTCTGCGTGATATGATTTGGTCGATAAGTGTAAACTTCGGAATTAATAAATAGCGAAAATAACAACGCCAGTGAAGTCAGTCCCCTTTGGAAATCGAAAACTTGACATAAGTCAATTTTAGATTTGGAATAGTTCATTACTGCTATTTTTTATTTTCAACTGATTGTTTTACAGTAATTATCAGTCAAAGAATGAGTTAACCCTAAGTAACTCTTTGATATTTTAGGACAATATCTCTACATGTTAAGTTCCATGTTTTGGTACCAACAAATACTGAATGACGAAATTTGTGTTTAAAACATAATCAACTCTAATGCAAATTTTGACCATAACGTCCAATTTGGTAAATTAAAAGGTCAAATGAAACGTGTAGTAAATTGTTTGTCACGTTGTTGTTATAATGAACAAGAATTCTCTCAGTAAAACCATACACAGCAACGTGTCTTTCATACCATTCGAGCAAGCAAGCTCAACTTATTATTTGAAATACGCGACGACAATTTTGAAGCCCAATTTCGGAGGGCAATTAAATTTTACAATAAACTTTAGGCAAGACCCAATTTACCTACTATAGAAGTTGTGTTTTCGTACCCGGTCTTGTTTCTCGACATTTGTTGAATGTTTTTGAGTGACACGATTTATTTGGAACGTGTTAATCGGAGAATTACAGTGATTTATGCCTCTATTTGTTGATTAAACATTGTCGAGAAACTGCTCGTTGAGATTTGTGTGGTTTCGAATGACCTTTGTGCTAAAGTACACAAATCGCCCAAAACTTGAATGGTTCTTTATACATGTACTGTCAAATTATAGGTTTGCACCATCCGATAAACTGATCAAAACACACGAAGTAGCTCTGAAATGTTGTGAACTAATTTCAAACGCCTAATGAAGTCTGTCGATTGAGTTCTAGGAACCGTTTTGAACAATAAAAGGACACTTTAATTTTCCAAACCCTGAATTTTTCTTGATCATGTTTAGATGACCTTAAAAGAGTGAAATAATTTTAAAATTTACTGTATAATTGTTCAGACTCGCTTTTGTAACTTAAACCAGATAATCTCGATGACGGTTTTGTACTTTATGGCTATGATTGGAGAACACGAAATTAGAAGGTTAAGATTTTTACCCTGTTGATTGGAAGCATTGCTACGCATACGTACATTTAAATATATGTAGGTCCACGTATGCATAGCAATATTATCAATCAATACGTTAACATTTTGAAACGTTCTATCTTCGAGCTCAAAATTCATTGCCACGCACGCACCAACCAAAGTCGGGCTATCCTTGTTTCCTGAAGTGGAAACTCTCGAATAAAATTTATCTCATAAAATGAATCTTTTAGTTATATTGGCGTAACTCCTTTTCATACTTTTATAGCATATAATTTTGTTCAACAAGCAAAAAGTTGAACAATAAAACAATGTCGTTGTAGTGTTTATTACCGACAATAATATCAACAGCTGAATCAATCAAAATGTGTCATCTAGATCAGACACTTTAATTGATTCACATATCACATTTCCATTTTCTGAGGAGTCATACGAGAAAAGGCCAAATGGAATTTCTTAGCGGCCAAAAAGACACAAAAACAAATTTCTTAGAAACTCCATTGACAAATAATGTTTTCAGTACAGAGAAAAACAGAGAAAAATCCCAAGAATTTCTGTGATGAAATGTTTAAGGGACACGAGTATACAACTGTGAAAACCAAACTGATTGCAGAATTTACCAGTAACAATTTAAAAAAACTCATCAAATGAACTGATTTTTTGCAATATAATCTGCTTGCTGGTAAATGGAAAGTTTACCGTTTCATGCATAAAAAGTTGTATGAAAAACAGTTGTTCATAGTGTCATAAACAATATGAAATAATTTTTTTTTGTTTATGAACTGTTTTTTGATCTCCAAAGCAAGGCTTGCAACCCAAAACTTGTCAAATGTTAAGTGGCACTCCCAAGCAAATTCCTTGGAAAACCACTTGACTTTTCGATGAGAGACAATGTTAAGGAGTTATTTATTTGGCTATTTCCTGACATTGGGCGCATAAATACAAGCCAAAAAGTTTAGGAAAAACGTTTTCAATCAAATATTATAAGTGTGGTTATTCTAAATTCAGCTAGATATTCTATTGAAAATCGAGTTGAAAGAAGTATTGAAGTACTGTATTTAAATTATTGGCAGAGCTTAATAACAAAAACTGTCGAAAAGTTTGTAGCACTCAAAAATTTTGCCAACATTGGATTTTTAGTCTTGATAGAACTTTACGGAAATACAGCGTCTAAAAAATTTTGGCTGATTTAATTAAGTAGCTTATCAGTATTCTAAACTTAAGTAAAAGGGAATTAGCTAAAAGCGAAGAATAATAGCAGAGTGACAGCAATTTGGGTAAAATTCTTATTAGTTATGTTCCGCACAGTATGTACGAGAGTAACAAAGGTAGGGTGAAGAGGTAGGTAACTGTAATAACAACCACCATCTGATTTACGTCATGAAATTTAAGGAGTGCGAATGAAATTAAAAGAAGAAAATCGTGACACGGTCTTATCTACCCTGTGATGGCAACTTATTCACAATGACAGGACTTCATCACGCAACACAATAGAGGAAATGTACCTTTAATTCACAGCCTAGACAGTTTGAATAAAGTGAGCAAAGGTGGAATTCCACCACGCTCATCAAAAACAGCCCTATGCAGTTCAATTCATTCTCAAGTTACAAATTTGGTTAATGCAAATTAATTTCAAATTTCAACGTCTCAGACCAATTTGAATATTTTTGTTCACAGTCATATCTATACATAAAATTCTGGGAAAATAGTTTTTGAAAAAGATGACAACCGGACTTGCATTTTGTAGATTGAAATGCAAAATCGAAAACTGACGTAGATGATGGATGGCTATTGATAGGATACATCATCATTGTTCAATTTCTCTCAACTGCAGGCAAAGGCTCTATTCCGCTCAGCCACATTTTGCCTATTTCTTCTGAAAAAATCTAAGTTTCTAAACAGATTTTGACCTGAAATGAAATTTCGTTTGGCTGCGGTAATCCAAGAAGTCAGAGTTATAATGTAGATGTTGAAATAAAATATTGTAATTCGGAAAGTTAGAGAATTGATTGTTTAAGATAACTGGAAAAAAGTATATATGTAAACGCAAAATTTTTAAGAACTAATTGTATCTTAACAGCTTTTTAAATATTTTTTCTACTTTCAGCAACAAATTTTAGCTCAACTGTTGAAGAAGTTTTAATTCTTCTCATTCCGGCAGGTCCAGTATACAATTTCTTCGAAGAAATCTGCAGGTCTGCAAGTCTTAGCCTCGATTGAGTTAGAATCAAAATAAAGATTGCTATGTTTTAAGGGTAGCGAAATGAGGTGGAGCGAAGCACTTATTGCTAACATCAGTTTGTTTTTTGCAAAAACCAAAACTGTTCCCGAATTTGATTACTTTTGAAGCATATGAATCAAATTATTTTGTGTTTTTGTTAATGCAAAGCAATAGCTGTCAGAAATCCTCCTTATATCCCGTTTTCCCCGATTTCCCGCCATATTGCTTACAAGTTACTTTCTCCACTCATTTGAAAAGTATTTAAGGAAATTGTTTCTCTGGGTTACAATTAGGGGTTCACCTTACTCGTGTGGGAAAAAGGCAGAAAACTAACTTTTTTGCAAGTTCTCCCCCCGCACCCCAAAGACAATTAGAAATTTTTAAAAGAGAATGTCAGATAACTACACTAGCAACTACTAGCGGTGGAGAGCTAAGTCTTCGATTTGATTAATGTATCTGAACTACATTATTTGAGAAATAAAAATTAGAAGCCAGGGTTTTGATATAAAAAGTAGTTGCAATAAGCAATTGATCTTAGTTGAATTGGTGTTCGGAATCTAGAGACAGGTATTTCACTCGCCACAATCACATTACTCAGATCTGACAGTTCATCAATAGAATTAAATGAGGCCTTGCCAAGTGATGTCATGAAGCAGTTTAAATACACTGTGCCAGAAACTTTTCACCAAACTTTATACTTCTCAAAAAAAATTTGTCTAAAGAATTCCATGAAAAAATAATTTTATCATGGAAAAAAATCAGTGTAACAGAAACTTAATGAAAAAAAAAATCAAAAAAATTTTGAAATTATATCAGCATTGCCTCGATTGTAAGAAACTTTTCTGAAATTTTATCCCTCCAATCAAAACATTGCTCAATCTTGTCACAGCTTATTAAAACTAATTAAAGCAAAAAATTTTTTAACATCGAAATAAAAATTTATTTGACTGGCTGGCCGATTTTGGATTCGGACATCTAATTGCATAATACTTGCAGATAAGGCAATTATATAATGAACTGAACTTTTGTTGTTGTTTTCAACATTTAAGAAAAATTAGGTTTTGTTAGGAAAATTGTCTTAAGTGTAAATATAATCATAGCGATCAAATTTGAAAGAGTTGCTAATATAAGAGTCTTTCGGAGGGGATAAAACCACAAACATTTATTAAAAATTTGCTTCCAATCGAAGTAATTTATATGTTTTTAATTTAAAACGTTGCTGTGATTTCTAAATGAATGCATTTTGTGCTTCCTTAGTGTTTTTTGCTTATTTTCAACACAATTCTGCACGTTCAAATAATGAAAAGCGTTTAAAATTGATTTTACTGAAACTGAATAGAAAAATTATAGCAAATTTTTTATTTCAATAAGTCAGTGCTTAAGAATTGAAACATGCGTAAATCAATCAGATTAAAACCCAAACCTAGCATAGCCATAGAAATATGGCAAGAACATTAAAAGCGCAGAAGATTATCACAACTCAAAACAATGCCCTTTTGTTTTTTAGTAAGAAAAGGTAACCCGATTTAAAGATTTTCCACATCAGAAACAAAGCAAGCGAATTCAATTGGTATAACCCTAAACACAATGTTTTTCACTCCTAAATAATTGAAATTTGGCTTCATATGGGGAAACAAATATTGCTGACTGGCGCAAAACCGATGTTTAAACTTCGAAAACAGCTAATATGAAAAAGGGTGAAACGAAATCTGTGGTTTAATTTAGGTGAACAACAGAAGTTTATTGCACATGTAATAGTTAAACCCGGCAAGTAGCTAAATTTTTTTTTTTAAAGTTACGAAATTTATATGGCATGATGCGCCATGGAGTCTAAATTTTGAGGAGCTCTAAATCGTGTCTTTGAATGAGCGAACAATAAAAAGGATAAAAGCTAAAATGGTCTGCAGGTTCCAAATTTATCTGAAAAGTGTCAAATTGCTTTGGGCTTAACTGAGTATTAGCGCTTCGATTATTCAAAGCGGAAGAGATTAACCTATCTGGTTACAGCTCTCTGTAAAGTCATGTCTGATCAAGTTAACTAGACCGTGTGTCATTAAGTTTGTTACAAACAACTGAATATTGCGCATGCTGTGAGCTTCTGTTTACAAAACGATTAACTGCAGTTTTCAACTTTTTGCTCGAACTTTTACCAAATGGCCACCATCTTTCTGAAATCCGTATCTCATGCATATTAAACTTCATGACTGAAATGATAACCCAATTACTTAACTCGCCAACAAGCCTGGATTTTCAGTCTGGGTAAATTCAACTGAAATCACTAGTTTCGGTAATTTTTCTAGGAAAATTTCAGGTAAGTTTCCATGAACTTTCTTGTTTATCAAAACCGTTAAGGTATATTTTTTTCCTAGAAAATTTCAGACAAAATTGAACTCTCTTATTTATCGTAACAGCCCGTGTCGAGGTGTTACCGCCATTCAACGCAAAATTATGTAAGATAAGCGGTGAATGCGGAAAATTTTGCAAGATAAGCGGTGAATGCGGTGAAATTACACAAATCAGGCGGTGAATGCGGTGAAAAACCTTTATCGTCTGTTAGCGGTGAAATTACATAAATTTACCGCTGAATTTAGCGGTGCAATTACATACAATCACCGCATTGAAAACGCAGGTAATTGTCTTTTGTTCAACGAGGTTAAGATACAGTTGTTAAAAGACGCTCGGAAAATTTACCCACGAATAATCATACATCTTTTTGAAACTTTTTTAAGCGGTGATTTTATGTAATTTCACCAATAGAGTGAGTGGTGAACTTACCGTGAGCGGTGAACTTACTTAAATTTTGTAATTTCACCGCTAATCTTACAAAAATTCAACACGTATGTTTTACAAAAAGTAGAGTGAATTTGAATTAACTTCAAAACAAATATGCTAGATTTTAGTGAGAAGTGGCGCAATGGAAGACAAAGCTGCTGACATGCTGGAGGTGAGAGGTTCAAATTCGTGCAAGGACGGTATCGTGTAGTAAGAGGTGAAATGTGGAGATTTTTTGTAAGTTCACCGCTTACTCTAACTTACATTATTTCACCGCATTTCACCACAAAATTATGTACGAAATTTGCGGTGAAAAAAAGTTACTTTTCACCGCTTGTCATACATATTTTTCCAATTTTTTCTCGACCCTGGAGTTCATATAAGTTCTTCAGGTGAAATTCTGTTTTTTAGGTAAAAATTCAATCTGATAATTTAAGAATTCAAGTAAAATCAAACTAATTTTCAATTGTCGTTGAAGGGTCCCAAGGGAAGTTCAGTGAAATATTTCTGTCTGAACAGCTCAAGTTTTTCAGGTTTTATTTTCAGGTAAATTGACCTGTACATAATTTAACTGTAAATATGTTGCATTCAAAATTAAGCTACTTAAGATGACTTTTGTTAGGAAAAACTGAACTTCAGACACAAATACACATCGAAACTTAACCACAACAAAAACGGCTCGCTATACTGGCCATACAAGCTTAGCTTTATCAATGTTGTTATTATTTATCCTTAGAATTCAGGTGACACAATGATTCAATTTTTTTTCCCAAATAATGATAGAAAAAGTTAAATTTTATATACAGAAACTGTTAAAACATACGTTCTATATTATTTGATCAATTTCATTGTTCTCCACTTGTTCCAATTTTTCCATTTTCACATCTACAATCTGTTTTGAAATTTTTTTTCTTCTAAAACTGCTTTTATTTTTGCTTTTAGGGTTAATTCTTGTAGTCGTGAAATTGAAACATTTTAATCGTTACAATTACTCAGTAAAATTTCTGAAAAGTAAATCATTTGTTACATATTGTGGTCATCAAAGTTATTAGCAGTCATCAAATTATTAGAAAATGATTTATTTGAACTCTTTTTGTAGACTGCTGCTTTGAAAAACTTTTTGACATCGCATTTATCGCAATTGTTCGTCTTTTTAAGCATTATTTTTATCAATAAGAACTAGCAAGGAAACTAAATTGAAGTTCAAAACTCCACATCTTGAAACTCATTACAGTCACACCTTTATTTCACCGGATTCATTGAAGTTCATTTTTATTTTTAATAAAAAAATTTGACGAATTTTTTTTCTAACTCTCAGTTAGAAATTAACTCAATACAAACTTACACTCTACAACTTAAATTGCTTCTCTCATAAAATTTAATTATTAACGGAAAACTATAACTGCCAACATTGCGAAACAATTAATGAACATCAAAAAAGGCAAAAGGTTTTGTCTAAATAAAGCAATTTTTAATGCGATAACTTTGTCGTACGATCCTTGCTTGAATGGTTTTACATTTGTTGGAAATTGTTACATACATAAAATCAGTTATTTGAAACTGAAAATAATAAACTAAATTTTGTACGCAGCTCTGTACTCTACTGTTGTTTAGAATGATATTTATGAAGATATTTTAAATTTTATTCATATGTCATATCAATTTTTAAAATAGCAAATATGTGACGCGTGTAAAACTGTCTAAACCCGGGGTGACTACCATAAACCTTTCTTGGCAACCATATCCAAGCCACATATGGAGTTTATGGTAACTTGGCAACCATATAGCTGCCCATGGAAAAAAGCAACATTGCTCAGAAACTCTTTAAACACCCAAGCATTGCACTCTGAGTGGAGAAAAACTCATCAGACACTTGAAAAAAAATAAAGTTCATGGTGCTATGTAAAACCATAAAAATCCAATTCAAAGCATACAGAAAATACGGATAACAGTTAACTAACATCTTTTGACTATATTAAGCCTTCGAAAAAGCAATTTCAGTTTGTTTAATTCTTTTTGACTTTTTAGCAACCATATCCAAGACCATAAATATCCATGGTCTTGCTCATGGTTGCCAAGAAAGCCATGACTTATCAAATTTCTTAAGAAATTCTTAACAACATGAAGTAATATTTTAGCTAAATTTACTGAATTTTACTAAATTAGCTGTCCAAGAATTAGCTGTCATAAATTATCTGTCATCAAGACACTTGAAAAAATATCGAAGTTCATAGTATCTTGGAAACCATATCCAAGACTATTCATATTCATGGTGCCATGTAAGACCATAAAATCAAATTTGATAAATACTCAATAGTTTTGCACTACTTATACTGAATCTTCAGAATATTATAATGCCTAGAGCAAATATAAGAAAATATACAAAAATAAAGTGAAATTGAAAATTGTATATCACCAAGGCTAGAGATTGTAGAACAATTTAGTTGACAAACTACCCAGCAAATCGAAAAAGACTTGGTTAGTCGAAGCGCACTGTTTATGATCAATAGTTTTTATCCGCAAAACTTATCTCCATAATTACTTATATATGGCTGTTATTTATGGCTTGATATACTGCTATCACAAACAAATTGATCGAAATTCTATGATATCATCATTTTCAATATATTAAAGCTTGCCTATGGTTAAATCTTAAAAATTATTCCCCCCGAACGAGATCATAAACAATTCTAGACGAAACTGTCGCAACAGATGCATAATAGCTCTGTAATTTGAAATAGGCTCTGATTTAGTTCAAACTTTGACCCCATTCGATTGCCTTGAATCAGATTGAAAAACAATACACAGATATGCCAATTAGGAGATCTAGAGTTACCCATGCAATGCATTCTTACCTTGTCTTCTAGCAGAACGTATTTTCCCATAACTCTGTAACTCAAGTTCCTTCTGTTTGGGGAGAATTGAAATCTCTGAGGACCAATCGATGAAAACATTTTGTTGAGAGACAAATTTGTTGTGAGACAGTTATAGGAGTTTACTTTAATTTCCACATTAATGAAAAAAAATTTTTTGTTTATTATTAATCTAATCAGTATTTTTGTAACTTTTGAATTTTTTCAGAAGACAAATATAAATTGATGGTGGTTCTTGATCATAGTAGAAAGGGTAAATTACTCTTTTTAAACTGAAATCAATTTCAAATTGTTAGAATTTAGCAATTTCCAGACTCCTCTCTAATTGGGCGAGTCAATTTAGGTAGATATTCGAGAAAAAGTTAAGAGTAGAAAGCTTAATTGGGATTCTGATAAAAGTTAACACTGATGTCATAAAAACTTTGTTGTGATTCTATGAAAAAACCTTTAATGCAAATCAAAATTCAATTCATCGTAAATAAATTGTTGATGTAAATTGACACCTTAGGGTATACATAATTTATTCACCGCAATGAAGAACAAGACTTTGATAGTTAGCGGGTTTTTTTCAACTTTGATTTGGCCTTGACTTGTCAAAAGATGCTTTATATGAAGAAAATTTAAATCCATGATGTCTTAGTTTTCACAATTTCAGGTTGTAAAATTCTAAGGAGTTGCAACAATGTGATGAAGATAAGAAAGAAGCTGTCAGCTACAAATGGAAAATTTTGACGCTTGATCAGATTTGTTTTCTTCTCACTTTGATAAGAGTTTGGGGCGTTGTTTACAAATACCTGCGACGGGGGGACAGCTTGTCTATGGGGAAACAAAGACTCTATTGGTACTTTATGCGAATTAAAGAAGAGTTCATTCATTCTATAAGTAATGCTGGTGGGTTTTCCTAAATTTTCTCATGATATGAGGAGATTTTGAACAACACATTCTGAGTTGATTTTTTACAGCGCCAAGGAATGACTTATAACTTGTTCCTTCCCAAAATTGATACTTCCATAGCAACAAAAATTGTCAACTATTATGTAAGTCAACTATGTCATGCCAAAACCTGACGCTTTTGGTTGGTAATCAAAGCTTTTCAATTTCCAATTTTTTGTAAAACAATCATTGACTGAACATATCTGCTATAATTTCTGAAATAAATTTTACGTAAGCCTTAATTTAAAAAGAAAAGATATAAGTAAGACCATGTGTAATCAAGATATGATATTGCGGAAAAAATTTTCCATCAACTGATGTAACTGTTTTGCTGCATTCAGTCTTTATCGTACTTACAGTCGTTATATATTCACTGATGAACATCTATTACTAGCTCTCCAGAAACCTCAAAAAATAGATGAACGAATGAGCGAGCGCAACTTATTCGCATACATTGTTGATTTTTATTAAGCTCTTATGAACACTTTTGAATAAACTTGATTGAAAATGAACAATTACGAACGAAGTTTTTAACTGTTTTTTAATGGTACAAGAGATATCCTATATGATAACTCACAGAATTACAAGGCAAAATTGCCTGGTTTCTAAAAAATACAACCACAAACTTATAATTTAATATGGCTAAACATAGAAAAAGAAGTTCGGTAAAGTGCGTTCTCACATAATGTTCCGTCCCCACTCATACAATCTTTTCACTGATTTACTGATACTGTTTACTGATACTGTTTTACTGAATTGTCGACCAAACGAAGAGCTAGAAAACTTTTAAAAATTCAAATACTAATCGAAAGTAATTGACCGTTGAGAAAAGTATTATGGGCCCAAACTACTAAATAAATTAAATAATGCCATTCCGCATTAGAGGGGCCGACGAGAACTGCCGCGTTGAAAAGATCACGTGACAAGGCAAACAAAAAAAACGAAGACAAAATTACCATTTACATCAAAACTTCAAAATCTATTTTTGACAACAGTTTATAGGAACGTCAAAATAACATCAGAATATCAGATTCTAAACAAAACGAGCTATTTGATCTTTCACTGCAAAGCAGATAGAACTGGTCCTTAATGGATTGGGTATCAATTCGACACAAGGAAGAGAAATGGGAAATGTTCGAGAATCCTCAAAAATGCTCAACTTATAGGAAACTTCAGCTTTAAATAGAGAAGCCAATAAGGAAACCATATTTTCATTAGGAAGCCAATGTGACCTGCGTTTGATGAGACTAATTCATTACCAATAAAGCAACAAATACGAAAACCCTGAAAAATAACAAACAAATTTGGAATAGACAAGGTATTGAATCAATCGAAAGATTTAGCTTTCAACTGAACATTTCTTTATTATTAAATTTGTTCCATTTATTTTGCAACAGAACGATAAAATACGTGTTTACTTGGGTCTCATATGAATCTTCAACAGGACTTTTTTAAAGGAACGTATTTTACGCAAACGCTCAGGAACGTATTTTACGCTAAAATTTTTATGCAAACGCTCAGCGGCCACAACCAAAAGCAACAATTAAAAAAGATAATTTAAAGTTTATTTTAGAAGAAATTGAAGGGACTTGTCATCGATCACACTAAGTTTCTGAAAACGAATGAACTAAAACTCATTGAAACGATGAGCTGTCAACTGTCAGCAGACAAAAGATTCAATTATACCTCAATAATAAGCTAACAAGATCCTCCAATAACCAGAACAACTCTTATGAGTACAGATTGGTGGAATTGAAAAGGAAGACATTCAATAAAAGAAGCGCGTGGAAAAAAGAATATAAACTGCTAATAGCATAAGGTATTCATTTAAACATCTGACAATTGTTACGCCTTTATAAGAAGCAGGTAACACCTATTTTTGATGTTTAAATATGTCAAGACCTACTAAACAACAAATAAAAACCACACTTATAATCAAATATCCAAAAATATCCAAAATTTCTGCAGACAATTTGTGGTATCAAAAAATCATAACCATTTGCTCTCAACTGACTTTAAGTTGAATATGTCCAATTGAAGCTAGATTGTTAACCAGCAAGACTTGACCTACCCTGATCATAATTAGTCTTAATTTTGTAAGAACAAAATACAGGCAATATTAAAAACTGAATAAAAGTGAGAGATGGAAGTGTCAAAGCCATTAAAAACCAAAAGCTACTCAATGAAATATTAAAATATCAATAATATTAAAATTTAATTTGTATTCTTTCGTTTGAACCTATTTTCAACACAAGTGAGGTCTGTCATTTTTGTGAAAAATGCTCCAAGACTTCAAAATAGCGCAACCATCATGAGCAATATCACAAAATTTTTTAGTAAAATACGTAGCATCGATGTCAAAATTGCAATAGTTTAAAATTAAATCCCCTTAAAAGATTATTTCTTCGCAGGAAAGAACATGAGACCTGATATCAGAAAGACCGAGCTAAAAAAGACATAATAGTATGCAAGGGTCAAGTCCAAAAAATCTCATATTTTTCGAAATAAATTTTCACAGTCTTTCCAACCAATAGGTATCAGCTCAATGCATTAGATAGGCTCACTAAATCCTTCCTATGGTTTTTTGTACTCACACTAAGTCATAAGACTTCCAGAACTGCAACAAACGCAGGCAAAACTTTCATCAAAAGTTTAGGAAAAGAGTGTGGAAGTATTAGAACTATGAGCGGTTTTTTGTATTTAGAATATATAATCATTTGGCTTCTTTCGAAAGTAAATGGGAGCTATCATTATTCGAGCAGAACCTTGTCATAAAACTGGCAGGTCTGTACCTGGTATAAAAAACAATTTCGAAGTGTTTTGATTGAAAAAACCCATGATGAGATCAAAACTATTCATTCTGTTCCTCTGCGTCTAAGAAGAACACTGTTTTACTCCGAACCTTACCGTAAAAAGTAATCCGTCAAATATCAAAAAGTTCAAAATTTAATTACTAGTTATTCAAAAGAAACGCACACCCCATTAAGTCTTCAATGAAAATTCAGCCAAAAATTCTAATTTTAAAAGCTGCGCTTGAAGGGTTTCCTTATGACACCATTTACAGTTTCTACGACGAAAAATCGATCACCCAAATTCAAAAGAAGAATAAAAACCAGTGGAGCATACAGTTCCTCCCAACAAAGTGGGTTGGATTAAAAAGGCCTACATACACATAGAGGTTCGTGCTAAAAGAACTGAGCATCTCAATAATAACTCTTTGTCCTGGGCTCACTACGTCAAAATTCTGAAAAAAGCGAGGCCCCTATTTCTTCTGAAAATACAACTGGAAATAATAATAAAAAAAGTATCAAAATTTTAAGAGAGATCCAAAATGTCAAAGTCAGCATATAAATCAGCCTAAAAAAGTGAAACCGATTTTGAAACACATTGAATAAACAGTCATTAAAAATTTTTAATTGCATTTTCCTCTCTGATTATGAATTACTTTAATTACTATTTACCTCAGTGGAACTAAGAGATTTTTTGAAAGCCATCAATCCAAGATACCAAGCCAGGGGTGCTTGTTAAAATTACGTACAAAAATATCAACCCAAACCATTTTTGCTCATGAAAATCTCCAGGCAGACCGGAAAGGCCTACCTTCCAGACTTAAGCTCGTTCAACATTTCGGTGCGTTCGTATGCTCGTTCGAAAACCACTATGAAAAGAGCCGTCCAGACCAAAAAGCGATATGGTCCACATTTCAGCTCGTTCAAGTTCAGAAAAAAAACAGGCAGACCACAAGATTTCATGATCCAGGCTTCGCCTCGTTTGTGTTCAAAAAAGACCGGTCTTTAAAATAGGCCCATGATTAAGGAAAATATTAAAAAGAATATTAGGAATTGATTAGGCTGTCAATGTTTTTTGTAACTTTTGATCCTCAAAATCCAGTCAAACTTGACATGAGAGATCCCCAGTGTGTACAGAGTCTGAATCCGACAAAAATTGGGACCAATTTGTCTAGTAAAAAAAGTTAGGTTTCCATTGAAGTTTAGAAGTAACAAAATTTGAAAATAAAAATTTTTCATCGGGTCAAGGAGTTGTTCGAATCCAACCCTTTTCGGCATGGGATATCTCCAGTGTGTATAGAGTCTTTGGAAACACAAAAAATTTGTCTGTTTTTATGTAAAATTCCTTCTTATTATTTACTATTGAGTGTATGTGGTTGAAAGGGTTAACAATAGCGTGTGTTAGGCTAACGTTGGCAATGTCATAATGAAAAATACGATTAGTGATTCATAAACTCAAGTTCTGCTATTTTGTCGGATGTTCCTAAAAAGCTCGTCTAAAAATATGATGTGACCCTCTGCGTCAAGGAGTTGTTGAATTTTGCCCATACTATTTCATAGTATTTTTTATTCATGAGGATTGTAAAACGACATTTTTTGAGCTGGCTCTTTTGGTTAACTTTTTTGTGCAAAATGCTTTAAAAGAAGTCGGATTTTTTGTTATTTGTCCCTATCTTTCTTGTGTTCTTATTGGGACTTTCTCTCATGTGCTGTTCTTTTATTGTGCTTTGTTTCTTTGTGCTGTTGTGACTCGATTTGGATCTCGGCTCAAACGGAGTTTCAATTAAAGACTTCGTTAAAAAATGTTTGTTAAAAATTCGCAACAACAAGTTTGTTATGTTTTGTGTACCTCCGAGTTGTTTGGTTGAGGCTTATGGTGCAAAATGTATAAATTGTGTACTGTGCATAATTTAGCTCGCCTATGAGGAAGCTTTTTGCTTGTATCTGGGGCAGAACGTGGCTCGTGTATGTGATGAAACCTGGCTTATTTATGCTGCAGAGTTGGTGCGTCAATGGCACAGACTTGGCTCGACCGTAAGTAATGGTGCGTGCGTTTATGTTGCTCGTAAAAAAGTCCTCACCTGTATTTTTGAACGCACCGTACCCCCCGTGTGCGTTCAGAAATGGTCTGCGTCATAAATGAGGACAAACGAAAACATCGACCTGGGTAACAACGTTTCAATGTTCTGTCGAACAATCTTTGCTTGAGTTTTCAGAATTTGAAATATAAATTGTAACAAAATCGAAAAATTAATCAAGCGTATGAACGATTATTGTTCAAACGTTTCAAGAGGCGGGTGTTCATAAGGATTGTTTTTTTTCTTGTGCTCAACTTTTGGGTCCTGTTTTCTGAAAAAACAATTGCTGAGCCATTTTCTAACAGGAAAAATTCAGTCCAACCTTTAGTCAGCGTTTCCAGAGCAAAACCAGCAATTCTGTTTCAGTTTCTTGGGCAAAATGTCCACAGCCTCAAAGAATGTTGAACTTTCTGCTAGATTATTAAATTTGGACTATTAAGCATGCCTGCAATTTCCTAATTGGGCACTTATTACATTCGGTAAACCAAAACTTCATTCTAGGGCCTGGTTTTTTTAACAGTTGCTCTGAAAAAATAGGTCATTCAGGTAAATCTAGAAAACCTTCAATTTTTATCTAAACATTAGGCACTTTGCTGGCTACCTCTGGTGAACTGCATTATAATAATGACAAAATGACTAGTGTCTTTAACAAAACGACACTAGAGTCCATTAATGACTGCGAAAATAATGAGTGACAAAAGAGGCGCTTGAAACTTTGCATAATAAAAAAAAAGTATGATAGCTCATAGTCACATATTTTCCTGACTTTATTGGTAACAAAAATTCAAGGCTCTTTGTCATTTTACTGCCACAAGCGTTTCCCTAGTCTATTACCGACGGCTATTTTGACAGATCGTGCAAGACACACTATAGTACCAAAAAGGTACGTACACAATTTGTGCTCTTTAGTCGTTACTTTTGCTCAAAACGTTTGATTGTAGCAAATTCGTGAAGAAAAGCGTAAAAACTTTGAATTTTAAACGTGATTCCATTCTCATTTTCTCCGCTTAACCAGAAAAGAAGGTTAAGCTGCTTTGTTAATTCACTGTTTGCCATGCTGTTGCGATTGGAAACGTCCAATTTTGATAGTCAGAAAACAATCCTAAAATCAAGATAGCAGTAGCAAGACAGTATACAGTATGCACAGAAGTTACAGAAAAGGGTAACGAGCTCAGGGCGTCTCTAGCGAAGGAATTTTTCGAGTTATTCGGAGAAATGAAACGAGATTTCTTGGCAACATTTCGATTTTTCACAATCAATCAATCATCTCGTGGGGTACAAAACATCAGATGAGCGGACACTGTTTGTTAGGTGATCAAACAAGCTAAAGGGCCTAGTTCGCTTGGAATCGTTGAAAAATTACGAAAAAGAATTTCATTTCCGAAAACTCATTTTCAACAAGATGATGCTTCTGTTCATAAAGCAAAGATTGTCAACAAATTCTTCAAAGAAGAAGAGCGGGAGGTACTTGAATGGTGGGCAAATAGTTCAGATCTGAATGCAATTGAAAATTTATGGAAATTGTGAAGCAAGAATTACAAAAACCGAGAGAAATTTAGGAAAAATTGAAAGAAAATGGTCAAAACCTTGACTCGGATGTCCTTATTAATTTGTCTGAAAACTTCATAAACTGTCTACCATATATTAGAAAAACTAAGAGTTTAACTTCCTGTTATTAGAGAACTGATTTGAACTCAAAATGTTGTATTATTTGATGTTTGTCTGGGACTGTTTTGTCTGTTTTTGGGACTGTTTTGTCTGGGACTGTTTTGTCCGGACACGCCCTAGTCTATTACCGACGGCTATTTTGACAGATGTTGTAAGATAAGTGTCGGAGATCGTCTATAAATGTTTGATGTGTGGTACAGAATTACAACTATAAATAGTTCCAAATCACCAAGATAAGTTTTTTTTGCTTCCAAAATGTTAACTTGAAACCAGTCAAGCTTAACCTTTATACAAAATAATTCAAAATATCCCGCGTACTTTAAAAATATCCTAAATATACAGAATATAATAGTTCAAAATTTTCCTTTACAAGAGCTACCTTTTTTACTCCTTCTACAAAATCGAAATCACTTCTTGGGTTGAAGTCGGAGGTAATGTCTCGTATCCTAAATATGCCTTTCAATTTCGGATATAAAGTCGGGTGGGTTTTTCAATATTGATAGAAAGCAAACTCAATCACAACAGTTGTGAGACATTTTAGAAAGCCAATTAGAGCGGGCCTGACAGTTGAAAAAATGTCAACTGTTCAAGCGGAAAAAAATAAGGAAGTAATGTCAAAATAGATAGTTCATTGACGTTTTCTATGTTTTTTAAAGAAAACAGCACAGATCAATCTTAAATGCAGGATTGATCTGTGCTGTTACATATACTTTTTATTTTTTATACTTTTTATTTTTTCCACATATACTTTTTATTTTTTCATTTTTAGGACCTTCTACCTTTTCAGAGTCAAATTAATATGATTCAGTGCCGATTTTACCAAAAAAACCAGAAACGTTTTAGTTCGCTTGCTCGACCGATATTAAACAACGTTAAATGATACTTACTAGCTAGAAATAAACTGAAGTAAACAATAACAACTAGGACATAGTGCCTACCAAAACTTTTTTCAATAAGTTGAGAAAAGAAACCAACATATGGTAGCATAATTAACTTCCAAAAAATTTATTATTCATAAAGAACAAACTTATATTCACATGAGACAATGCAAGAAACTGTACCATTATTTCTCATAACAAGGCTATGAATAAAAAACGTACTCGCGTAATTTAAATTGGTCAAAACTCAGCTTGATATTGCCTTTAAAACGGATATTAATCTGTTAGATATAAATGGTTATAAGCAGTCGCTGGTAAAATAAAATAAGGTATGCTCGGTATAATAAAACAACTCAGATATAAATAAAAGCCAAAGCTTTTGTTATATTGCAATGCGTTTTGTCCGTTTCTTTTGTTTCGTATAATGAAGAATTGAAAACGTTTTGCTTTGTTTTATGAAAGGTTGAAGATTTTAGTTATATGTAAGATATGAAAAATGGTTAAGGCGTAAGTGATTGTTTTTGACATGGTTCAAAAGGCGGAAACAATTACTCCCGTTATTTTAAAATTGAATAACCATTCTGAGGCAACTTAAAAGCTCTGCTTGTGTAATTGATATACATACATGTTTTAATGGCTCCGTTTACCTTTTAAATCTTAAGGGAGCGCAGGAGTATTAAACCTGCTTTTGATCATGAGATTAAAAACATAAATAACATCAAGCTAGTGTTTAAAAATCACTATGACTCCTGTTCTACAAATCACGATGTTGGTAAATAAATTGAAAATCAAAAGAATTCTTTCCTTAAAAGACTTCACTAGCCTCAATGTAGACAAATAAAATACATCTTGAACGTTTCTAAGGCGAATAGCCGTTGCTTTGATGTCTCTCAGGATTATAAGAGCTTTTATTGCAAAGTAATTTGGGCAATTTTGACTGATTAACTTTCACTAAATAAAAACTCCAAGTAGAATGAGTTTTTGCAGGCGTGTTAAGCTTGGAAAGAATACAGTTCCTTTGCGGATAATACAAAATCATGAATGGACTCATATCTGAGAAAAAATTTCAGGGATTGAGAGCTATTTTTTTTTCTGTAGGCAGAAAAAAAAGAAATTTTTTCAACACATGTTAAAAGTTACTAGTAACAACTGGTTAAAAATTTTAACATACTTAAATAAAATTTCGACAGTGATCAACTTGAACATCTGAAAGTTGAGGTAGCCGACTTCAATAGTAAAAACAAAATTAACGACAAAAAGGTTTTAAAATCTATAATAATTTTGTTTAACGGGATTTATTCGCGTATTTTCGATGCTCTGTTTAAGTATATCATTCATCGGTTAACAGTTTTATCAATTCTTTCTGCGTTGAAGACCCAGTCGGGTTCCATGTAAGTCAAAGTGACATCATCATGGGTTGCGTATTGTCCTCCTTCATGGCAACAATGTAATTTTTTGCAATGCTTGGCAAAGTTTTTTCTTGCGAACATTTCTTTCTTTCCTGTAGTGTGGATAACTACTCAATCGCCCACTTCTTTCAAAAAACTTATAACTAGTTTGCCAATCTTCTGTTTCAATCAATTAATCATTTTTATTTCCTTACCTGTAACTGATGTTGGTTCTGCCAATGCTGTAATTGGTCTTCTTATCAAAAAATTTTAATGCGTGAGTGCTAAAGCATTAACGGCACTAAATGAAACAGATGCCAAAGATCTTCAGTTCAAATGATCTAGGTCAAGACTGTCGAAAAATTGCGTCTTGATAACTTTGTTCCTCCAATGCTGCGGGATATGACGTTTTCTCGATTTGACTGCTGCTCCCCATAATGAATCAAAGTTTGGTTTCCTGTGGGGAAATGTCGACAAAATTGTGTCGTGTTTAAAGTTAGACACAGAGAGAAGATGCTGGAAAACTTTAGTTGCTAAAGACTTCCAAAATCAAGCTGAATACAGTTAAATACTCATCCTGAAACTCCTGCTTTTAAAAGAAGACACGGACCCCGGTCTTAGCAATGTCATCAATTGGATGGCTTGATTTCCCAGCGCTGACAAGATAATGTGGGCGAGCGGCAATACGTGTGCCCGGCACTAAAAAATTAACTGAGCACCCTTTCCTGCTTATACCACTGAGTCCTCCTGAACCACCCAATTGCTCTATGTTAGGGCCTTCAAAACCTCCCCATTGGCTGTCCGTAATGATAATGTCAATAATATAGTGTCGATTCTTTTTTTATTTTGAAGTCTGTAAGGATGGTATCTTTCATGAAAATGTACAAAGCTTACCGTGCTTTGTATATTTCACTTCTGTTTCTCAAAAATTGAGATTGGGTTCCTGGCGGTGGCTTGATTTCTTATGCGAATTGGTTTGTTTATTAGTCGCTTCATAGAAAAAAATTTTCTATGCTGCTTTCTCTTCGTTGCTCTGTGTTGTTTATCGGCAGCATTTCGAATATTTCTCTTGATACTAGTAATGAACTTTAGATATTACATAAAAATCTTGCCAACACTTGTATTGAAGAACACTGGTTTATCCGTATGAGAATTAAAGAATATTGGTTTATCCTCTGTACACCGAAACATGAATAAATGAAAAAACTGACATTCCCGAGATTTATCTGTGCAATAGTCATCACTTCGTTCACCAACCAAGATCATCATTAATTAATGTACTGAGAGGCGGAGGGGTATGTATTTGGGCTCCCAAACAGTTTACAGGAAAAATGAGAAATGATTTGAACACAATCAATAGAAGTTTTTTTTTGAGTCAATGTGGATTGAAAATTGTAAGCCTTTAACACAAAAACTACTCATTATTGTAGCATAATGCGCCAACGTAAATTTTTCTAACTTTTTTCTTGACGAAATGACTGTAGAAATCTCAAATATATATTCGTATATAGATAATCTAATTTTATTCGGAGATTACAACATAAATTTGTTAAGCGCAAAAGGTAGAGAGTCACATGATATTTTCACAGCAAACAAGGGGCTATTTAACTTGAAATGCAAACTTGTAGTTTCGGCAACCATTTTGCGTCAAGTTTTTGGATGATTTTGAAACCCTCTATATGAACTAGAAATGTCTCTTATTTAAATCTCCATTTTTAAGGAATATTGAAGCACTACTGTAATCAACAGTTTAAAACAAGATGTATTTTTTGGTTTGTACAACTCCTAGAATTGACAATCAACTTATCAAATGCCACGGAGCAATCGATGAAGAAATAGTATCAATATTGAAAAATAGGAAGGGAGCTGAATTTATCCTGAGTTTTTCAAACAATCGAAGATTGAAATCTGGACAAGAGGAGTAGGAATTGCTCATTTGATCAAACCGCTCAACCAAACAACTCAATCAAAGAAGTCAATCAAATTTGCCTAACACAAAAGAGGTTTTGCACCAAAATTAATTTATTTACCTGGGAGCAAATTTTGGGATGCTGTTGCGTTTCGATATAGCCACCACTACCGACTTGAAGATACAATGCAGCGTGCTTATTAGGATTAACTCGCGGTTGAATTTGACCTTCTTTGTTGAAGGGAACTGAAACCTTCTTAGAAAAATCAAAAAGCAGAACCAATTTTGAAATGCCACATGGTATTTCAGTTTACATATAATTCAACTTATTCCCTTTATTTTAGCCCAAACAAGCCGATGTGCTACGACTAGAAGCTCAGATGAGCAAAAGAATATGGTTCTTCAATAAGCAGCACTTAGTACATTGTTCTAGCTGAAGACATGAGTTCTAGAGAGACAAACTGGTCGTTTGTCGTGGAGTTGAAGCACGGATGAGTACTCATTGCTACTAAAAACCCTCCGCGTCAAAACATCAATACAAAACTAATAACTGAGAGTCCACCCGTACAGAAAAACAACAAACCGGAAAGTTTGTTATATGTTGTTATATGTTGTGTGTCCAATGCACCGATTAGGAGCTACTATCGAGCATCGCTATCAGAAATTAATTGAGACTTCGACTTCCAAACTGCTGATTGAGAAAGCATGACTTCAAAAATGAGTACGAAACAGTCATACTGCATGAAGTTGATAAAGTCAATTTACAACGAGTTCTGCTGACATGGGGTCTGGACATAGACACTTTCCGTCTGTGACGGTCTGGATATATCAACTTTTGGTCTGGCACCTCAACCTGGGTGCTCAAAAACCGAAAAACGCCAATTGACGTTTTCCCTAAGCAGCAGCCAATCAGAACTGCAGATGCTGCATTAGATCACGCCTTAGGTAACAACAAAACCATAAACAACAACAAAAAGTGCGTCAACCGTTATGAATTCTCTATGAAGTGTAAGAAGAGTAAGTGCTATGAAGAGTAATTCTCTATATGACGTATCGTATACGTCATATCAGTGTCAACTTTATTGGTGAAAGTCCAGCGAGCGTACAATAGTCGACAAGCAAATACTCAACGCCTACATTGAACAGATCTATTTGGTAAACAGAAAAAACAGTCCCAGACAAAAAAGTCCCGGACAAAACAGTCCTAACTAAACAAAGTGTCAAACATATGCACATCAATTAACAAAGGAACCCTTAACTTATTCATATGATTGTATTTCGTCAAGCAAATATTAAGCTGATTACGACATAGTTATTGCCAAGTAATGTTTTTTGAAACAAGTTCAGTCAATTAAAGCAATGCATTCAGAAACTTAACTAGTAGATTATGTTTGTTAATTGTTTGCAGTTTATATTTAAAATTGTATCAATTTTTTATTTGGGATTATTTTGTCTGGGACAGTTTTTTCTGTTTTCTTGGGACCATTTTGTCTGGGACTGATTTGTCTGGGAATGTTTTGCAATTTGGGACTCTTTTGTCTGGGAATATTTTGCAATTTGGGACTGTTTTGTCTGGGACTGCATTGCCTGGGACTGATTTGTCCGGACACGATCTATTTCAATTCATTCTGCTACTGCAACATCAATGAACTGATGTATCAATGGTATAACCAGACGAAAAAGTCAGTGAACCCAAAATCCCAAGAATAACATAGATCGCAACTGTCCAAAAGACTGCCCAAATCCAAGATCAATACAGTTAAATACTCATCCTCATTCTCCTGCTTTTAAAAGAAGACACGGACCCCGGTCTTAGCAATATCATCAATTGCATGGGCTGAACTCCCTGCGGTGACAAGAAAATTTGGGCGATCGGCAATAAGTGTGCCCGACACTAAAAAATCAACTGAGCACCCTTCCCTGCTTATACCACTGAGTCCTCCTGAACCACCCAATTGCTCTATGTTAGGGCCATCAAAACCTCCCCATTGGCTGTCCGTAATGATAATGTCAACAATATAGTGTCGATTCGTTTGTTATTTCAAATTCTGTTAGGAAGGTATCTTTTATGAAAATGTACAAAGCTCATCGTGCTGTGTACATTTGACCGGCAGTGTTATGATTTCTTGGTTTATGTATTAGTCGCTTCATAGAAGAAACTGGTTTATTTATTAGTCACTTCATAGGTTTATTTACTGAATTGGTTAATTTATAAGTTGCTTCATAGAAGAAACTTTTCTATGCTGCTTTCACCTTGTTGCTCTGTGTTGTAGCATTTCTAATATTTGTTTTTATACAAGTAAAGAGTTTCAGATATTACGTTGAAATCTTGCCACCACTTGTAGTGAAGAATAATGGTTTATCTTTATCAGAATTTTATTTGCATATTTTCACAAAACCTTTGTCAGGCTTGTAGACTGCTCACTGTTGACATCTCCGGTTCTCTAGTATTTGTAGAAAAAAAATTAGGTAAGAACCTACTTCTTTTCTGCTGCTTCATTTTTTCCGATACGACCCAACCCAATTTGTATCAAGACATATCACCAGCTGCCAGCCCTAGCGAAGCATAGTTGGCTCCATTTTTTTGCTATGAACATAGTCCCAACTACTGGCAGGGTTGATTTCTTCTACTTTAGCTGCTCATTTTACCACAATAAATTCCGCTTCCTTGGATAATATTATGGCGATGCAGTTGAACTGTGGAAACTCACCAGGGGGAAATCTTTGGCTTCGCAATTTTTGATTGCAGCTGTTAATGTTTCACACATTCCAAGCAGGTTTGCATCGTGGAACGCAAAACAATTTGTTTGGGGCTATTTTTTTTCACCTGTGAACCTCTGGCTTGAAAAATTTTTCTAAAAAAGATACGATTCCAGCCAAAGCTATCCATCCACAACCACTGGACAAACGACTTGTTTTGCGTGGTTGTCAGTGATGGTATCAATTTAGTTTGAGAGAATCAAATCATAACTCTGATCTTGATCTGTACAAATAAGTATATTTCTCTTTGGTCTAATTTCGGTTTCGGTTTATACCGTTCATCGAGAAAATTTAAAGGTTAGTTCAAATTTCTTCAACTGCCATTTTCCTGTATTTCCTAAAGTTCAATTTTTACACCACCACTACCGCCGTGAAGATACAATACAACGTGCTTATTAGGGTTAACTCGCGGATGAATTTGCCATTCTTTGTTCAAGGGAACTGAAACCTTCTTAGAAAAATCAAAACGCAGAAACGATTTTAAAATGCCACATGGTATTGCAGTTAAAATGGCAACTCATTTTATTCCCTTTATTTTAGTCCAAACAGGCCAATATGTTACGACTAGAAGTTTACATGAGCAAAAGATCATGATCATGGTTCTTCAGTACGCAGCACTTAGTATATTGTTCTAACTGAAGACATGGGTTCTAGAGAGACAAACTGGGCGTTTGTTTTGGAGTTGAAGCAAGCATGAGTGCCCATTGCTAATAAAAACCCTTCGCGTCAAAACATCATTACAAAACTAATAACTGAGAGTCTGCCCGTACGGAAAAACACCAAACCGGAATGTTTGTCAAATATTGTTATATTTTTTGTGTCCAATGCATCGATTAGGAGCTAGTATCTAGCATCGATATCAGAAAATAATTAAGGCCTCAACTTCCAAACTGCTGATTGAGAAAGCTTGACTTCAAAAATGAGTACGAAACAGTCATACTGCATGAGTTTGATAAATCTTCCTATATATCTGCTCGTTGACTTCAATGTTAACAGAATAAAAAAAATGCATGTTTTCCCCCCGTTTTCATTGTTATCGGTGAGCGAGGAAAAGGACTCAATATTTGGAGCTCCTATCTGGCAGAAACTAGAGAAGCTCAAACACTAATTGTCGCGTTGGGAGGAAATGATATTTTTGAAAATCCTCGAAAAAAGGACCAGTTTTTTTGACGAGCTCGGCCATGGCACTGGTCCGCAATTATTGCAACTATATGGGGACGCAGTTAATTGTTTGCAAAAATTTGAAAATAACCCCTTCTGTGGATTCCCGAAAAATCATTAATCATTTCAACAAGAGACTCAAACAAAAGTTTGGGCCGCATTTTCGTTCATTCACGACGAAGTTGGTGCTCCTCAGAGATAGCGTCCACTTCAATGACCAAACTTATTCAGTTCAGTCCTCTGAAACGAAAATTTTTGCAATCTCGGCACCAGCGCCCAGAATGGACAGGGTCAATCTTAACTTGTAACCCAAGCAATCTTAAATCTGTGATTAATAGCTGCCCTCATCTTCTCAGCCGGCTATTGTTGCGCTCCTATTTTTTTAATTCATTGAACTAGTATTGTTTTGGTTCTTCCTTAGCTCACGGCTTGTTAAACATTTTGCGTGTTATCTTTTAAATTTTAGCATCCTAATGCTTGACTACGAAACGACACTAAAAAAATCGCAATTAAAAAGTATTTTTGTACAAAAACGTATTTTTTTCATGAATATTCTTTCAAACCTAATTCTAATTGTGGTTATATGGGAATCAACGGCGGCTATTTTCCAACAATCTGCCGGGTATGCTTGAACTTTTATCTTAGAATTTTGTTTTCTCACTATTTTTATTAGCTCATCATTTGTGTTCTCATCATTATTGCCACCAATTGCAAAGTATCTCGCCCGATGTTTACCAATGAATCTTTTTGCATATGTTGTATTTGACATTTGGCAATGTTTTGTCGATGCTGTAATTTACTTCTAATTGCCCGATGTGCCACTGCAAAATATTGTATTTTGCAATAGATGCTGCAATTTTGCAATTCTTTTCGCCCATAATGTAATTTGCAAATGTTATCATTGCCGTTGCGTTTATTTTTTTTTGATTTATATTTACTTCCTTTACATCGTTTTTCCAATTAGCAGTAAAATTTTGTCAGCCTCAAATACATTGTTTTTAACCTTTCGCAGTGCGCGCGCGAGTGTGTGTGTGCCTCTTTGTGTGTGTGAGTGTGACTCTTTGTGTGTCTGTGTGCGCCTCTTTGTGTGTGTGTCTGTGTGTGTGTTTGTGAATTTGGCTGTGGTTTGATTCAGAATGGTGTGAGTTTGACTGTGGTGTGATGCAGAATGTTGTAAATAAGAGAGTGGTGTGATGCAGAATGGTAAGAATTCTGCGTGTGTGTGTGTATGTGTGTGTGTGTGTGCCTCTTTGTGTATGAGTGACTTTTTGTGTGTGTGCCTCTTTGTGTGCTTCTGTGTGTGTGTTTGAATTTGCCTGTGGTGTGATGCAGAATGGTGTGAATTTGACTGTGGTTTGATGCAGAATGATGTAAATATGCCTGTGGTGTGATGCAGAATGGTGTGAATTTGCCTGTGGTGTGACTCTGAATGGTGTGAATATACCTGTGGTGTGATGCGAAATGGTGTGAATTTGCCTGTGGTGTGACGCTGAATGGTGTGAATATACCTGTGGTGTGATGCAAAGTGGTGTGGCTTGTGGTGTGATGCAGAATGGTGTGATTTTGCCTGTGGTGTGACGCTGAATGGTGTGAATATACCTGTGGTGTGATGCAGAATGGTGTGAATATGTTTGTGGTGTGATGCAGAATGGTGTGATTTTGCCTGTGGTGTGACCGACAATCAGCGCTGAAACAGGTTAAAATAGTGTATTTTAGGCTGACACTCGGAGCTGAAACAGGTTTAGAACAGAATGGTTATAGGCTGACAAGAGTTATACAATAATGTTATTTTAGCTAATAATTGTATGAAAATAGTAATGAACAGATCGAAATCAGGTTAAAAACAGAATACCAATTTTACTCTGAAAAATAGACTGATCAGTCTATATTTTGACATGAACATAATATGTACAAGTGTAAGAAAGGCTATATACATTCTATGGATTTACACTGGTTCAGTACTGCAATGCTCTGCTCTGGATGGTCAGCCCGGGAAACAAATGAGAACTTCAGATGCCCAAAAAGAGATTGAGAGAAAGAAGCTAAATTTTCTTCTACGGTTCTACAAATATGGAAGGTTCTCTGCTCCTTTGAAAACTAAAGCGCCTCCAAATACTGTGCTATATGACAAACGAATGGTTAACTTACGTTGGTTACAATTCCTGAAGTCACGTCTCCTCATTTTTTGTTACTATTAATTGATCACGAGCCAAGAAATTCAAGAGAAAAAGTTCAAGAGGAAATTCATAGTGTCCCCAACAGATTCTTATGTCAGCTTCTTGGCCTCGTGGACTGCTTTTGTTCGAGTTTAAAGCTACCCAATTTGTGCCTTTTAGATTTGATTGAGAAATCTTTTTTATCGAAGAAACTGTTTGGCTTTTGATTTTTACCACGAGTTCATCAAATGATCTAGCTTTATAATATCTTGTAAGTTCACGCTAACTATTTGGCCATGTCATTGTCTTTTGTAAAAGTGTTTCAGATTTTATTGTAAATTTCCTGCAACTAAGATATTTGAAAAAATAATGAGTTATCAAGTATTTCAAATTCGGAACATGTAATACGTTAGATGTTATGATTGATTCCCCATGAGTTGACGCCTTTGCCACGGATCTTGATCTTCCCTTCTATCCTAGAGGACTTTATTAAAGTTTTCTGGTTTTTGGAAATTTTTCGCGTTCTGCTGCAAACATTAGAATACGGCATTTTGTAGATCAGGGGACATGAATTTGTGTTTTCAACGGTAGACGCTTGGTTTACTTGTGTTTAATTAGTAACCATTCGGAGAGTTGGAAATTCTAGTCCCGTTAGTGCAAAGTCAACTTCGTTTTTCAGTTAAGATCGAGCAGCGATCCGCTTTGTGGTCAACTTTACTATCAACGTTAAAAAATCTCCCGAACGTTTGTCATAGAGGAAATCACTAGTGCGACATTTTTGTCATGAAAAGCAATGAACCAAATCGGAATTAAATTTTTGGAAATCCGCGGAGCTCTACCAAGTTAGTGCCAAAAGATCTTTTAGTACAGTTTCTAAGTTCTTTCTACCATCGGTAGCTCTAAGGAGGATAAAACATGTCTACAGGAGAATTATTCAATGAGAGAAGCGTGTTGGTTTGCCTGTGTTTCATCTAGATGTACACTTAGTTTATTAGTGCAGCAACGAATGACAATTAAAGCGCTTTATATCAAGCAACGGAGACAATTTCGACATGCGAGCAGAATTCAAGGGGAGAAAATTGACATTGAAATATAAATTCGACTTTTTTCGAATTTTAAAAGAGAGAGCAAAATTGAGTTTGGAAAGGAAAAGAAAAGTACTAATTCTGTAGATAAACAAGTGAAAATGATGGAAAACATCAAGATAAACCAAAAAACTGAAGTGTAAGATTACGTGTTTTTATGTGACTAATTATTCAAATTGACAAAAGACAAAATTTCTGAGAACTGATAGTTTTCACTTAGGCTGAGAAACTCCCTATTTTATCATCGTAAGGTTATGTTTAGTTCTCAACAAGTAATTCCCTGAATATGCATGTAATAGCGAAAACGTTTGACAAGATGGTTGTTGACTTGAAAAACGTTTTAACTAGTACCTAAGGAAACTTCATTTCTGTAAACTTTCAAACGCTCCTCATTGCCCCCATTAGTTTCTTCGCCTCTATTAGTGACCAGAATGCAGATTGAACAGTTGCTTCGCGAACCCCGGTTGTTATTGTTTTCCTTTACCAAGTTTTAGAAAAATTGTGCAAAACTAGAAAATTTAGTTTTCTGGCGACAACTACGTTCTCATGTATGAGTGAAAATTTGTATATCATTAGCATAATGCCCGCCATTCTAGAAGAAAACCAAATTCACACACACACACATATTAAAAATCAACATAGAAAACGATAAGCCGCAATTGGGACCTGTAGCTCAAATGACGACTATAAGTTTTGTTTATCAAACCTGCAAAATTTGCCCCTGATGATCTGCGTTAGTTTACGCGACTAATTGTTCTTGAGAGGCATAATGCAAATCAACTTCGGAATCTGACCGGAAGTTTCGCGGCTAAGACACACTCGTTGAAAACGGGAACTTCAGTTGCCCAAAATACAAGATGAGAAAATGCAACAAAAATGTCTACAGGTCTACATAATTATTCAACATAACACAGCGTACAAAACAACGACTGACAGTGCCATAAAAGTAGTAGATAAAACAAGGAATTCAACCACCAGTAAAATTTGTCCCTTTCTCCTAACGCTAATCGCGCATGTCGAATCGGGCCAAATTTTACTGATTGTTGAATCCCTTGTTTTATCTACTACTATATATTAGCTCTATATTCACTTCTTTTATATTTTAAATCTATCATTTCTTGTCTCACTTAGTGCAAGCCACTAGTACAGAGTTAAGCTGGTAATTAACCATTATCAGACGGATAGTTCGGGTTCTATCCTCACTGACTCCAGTGAACGTATCCCAGATACTAGTATAAAACTAGTGAGACCGTGTAACAAGCACGTAAACAAACTTGCGAAAAAACTTGAACAAAAAAGAAAACTTGAACAAATATTGAAAGAAATATTAAAATAATATAAATTTTCATATGTTCCGCAATCAATATTTAATCAATCTAAAACTAAAACTTTCTGTCTCACTTGGTGTAGTGGTTAAATCACCGAGTCTAGTTAAGTTGCTTTAGCAAACGGAAGGTTTGGGGTTCCCTCCTCACTGACTCCAGTGAACGTCCCCCGACTTTGATGAATTGCAATAAAACTAAGTGAGATAAATAAACCAAATTCACAGTTCTTAAAAAGGATGATCCCTGCTGTGAGACTGTATATGGGACACACTGTGATGGGTATACAGTCAAAAACACTGAGATCGGTGGAAACACAGTGATTAGTGTTTTTCTTTGTCTTCTTGAATATTATACTTATAAACATGCGCTCTGAATTGATTTCTAGTGTGACCATATCTATATCTATGAAGATAAATACATAGTCTACATTTCCTATTTCTAAATCTATATAATGATATATGTTTATAAACATTACACATACTACACGTTAGATATTGATCAGGATCAGAATAATGATATCCCAAATTTTCTATATAATCTTTAACCTTAACCATATTTTTACATACATAACAAGAATATTCTAATTCTTTACAATTATTACAACATTCTTTCCAAGGTTTATTTATACACTTATCTCATTTCGTTTTCATTTTTCGAAAAATTATTTTTTGATTATTTCCCTAAAAAAATACATCATGTCTCAATCAACTAATACTAGTGTCATAAACTTCTGCGATGTTTGTAATCTATCCTTTGAATCAAAGAAGGCTTTATACAGGCATCAATCAAACGATCTCAAACATAAGGAACTATTGGAGAATATGTTTGAGTCTGAAGAAGAGGAAATCTCGGAGAGGGTGTATAATTTGGATGAAGAGGATTATATTATTAAAACTAAACCAGCCACCAAACCTAAAACTAAAACTGAAGAGGATATCTACACCAGAATTAAGTATGAATGTAAAGAATGTCATGAAGAATTTAGAAGTAAAGTAGCTCTAACTACTCATTCATATAGTCACAATCGCATGTATCTAGAAAACACAGAAGACTTCGATATAAACTCAAGTCAGAACATGAGAGAATTTTATATTACTGATAATGGTGGGATTTACATTGAAAATATAGATGAAGCAACTAATTACTCTTTAGAAGAAATTAAAAACTGTTACCAATTTTGTAAAGTTAAGAGTTTTAAATATAAGATCACGGCTGAATGTCATTATAAGAAGAGAACCAAAGAAGAAGTTAAAACTACTAAAAATATTCTTCAATACTGATTATATTAATAATAATGCAATATATGAATATGGTGACTTCAATCGCTGGCTAGATTTCGAAGAGGAAATATATGAAGGTTATGGTTATGATTTCGAGTTTCTTGGAATAAGAAATATTCAGTTAAACATTGAACAAACTAAAGCATCTATTGGTAGTTATATAGATTTACCTCCTGATCTCAAAAACTCTAAATCGATATTAAATATACGTAGTTATAAATACAATTGCTTACAACTAACTATAACTGCTTGGCTACATCCCACCCCACACCATGCAACTCGAAAAAACAAATATGTAGATAAACTAATTGAACCTAGACAACAACATGAAGATGATTTTGCTTATATAATAAGAGTACAGAAATTGTATAGTATTAATATTTGGGTATACACACCTTGTAGTAATGGTAAAATATAATTGTTTGAACAAGTGGATGATTTTAATAAAGATAAAAAAGATGTAAGAATACTAGTTTGGAGTAATGGTCAAATAGAACACTGTGCTCTAATAAACAATATAGAAACCTTGTTAGAACGACCAAATAAAAACAACATTAAATATTATTATTTTGATAGGTGTACCTATTGGTTTAACTCACAAATTAAATATGATAAACACGAATGCAGCACCTCATTCAAACCAGAGGTTGTTTGTCCTAAGAAAAAACATATCACTTTTGTAAATGAACACAAACGTCAGAATATAAAAAATATTATAACTGCCGATATAGAATGTTGCATTGTTGAAGTCTCAACTAATGATTAAAAATATGTAATAGCTGAACATATTCCGATAGCTGAGGGTTACACCTGGCAAGGTAACTTCAAGCACTACTTCGGTCTAGGCTGCATCAAAAAATTTGCTAGAGATCTGTTAGAAATAGAAACTGAGAATAATTTCAAACATAATGAAAAGATGATATTCACAGAAGAAGATAAATTATATCATGAAACTATTCATACTTGTCATATCTGCAGCAAAACATGTATTAATAAAGTAAGAGATCATTGTCATGAAACTGGTAAATATAGAGGACCAGCATGTAAAATATGTAATCTAAGATACAAACAACAAAACTTCATTCCAGTAATATTCCATAATGGCTCTGGCTATGACTTCAACCTACTATACAGTGAACTCTTTAAACAGAATAATATAAAAGAAAAGTAGATAACATACAACTAGCTGCTGGTAAATCTAAGATGTTTATCACTGGTTGTCTCAAATTCTTAGACAGTTATAACTTCTTAGCTATGCCTCTAGATCAAATGGCAAATATATACGGATGTAAAACTAAAACATTATATCCATATGAATACTTTGGTTTAGACTCCTATAATAATCTTATAGGTAATCTAAAAATAAAAGACTTCAAATCCTCACTACATAATAAATTACCAACACAAGAAGAAGTAGATAACTTTAATAATGAAAACAGTCATAAAACTGGAAAATATCTAACTATAGAGTATTTACAGAATGATGTGGAAATATTAGACTATTGCATGAATGAATATGTTAAATTAAGCATGAAAGAACTCAAGCTCAACCCACTTCATTACGTTAGTCTACCAGGTTATAGTTTTGATTGTTGGTTAATGTCAAGTGGTGTTACATTAGATACATTGCAAGATAAACAAAGGCTAGATGATTTTGTTGGAGCAAAGCGAGGTGGTATATGCGGAATAATGGGTGATAGATATATAAATAATCAGGAAACCTGCTTCGCAGATAGTAATACTAATACTAATGCTAATATTAATGATAATACTAATATTAATACTAAAACTAATACTAATACTAATACTAATACTAATACTAATACTAATACTAATACTAATACTAATACTAATACTAATACTAATACTAATACTAATACTAATACTAATACTAATACTAATACTAATACTAGTACTAATACTAATACTAATCAGGGAACCTGCTTCGCAGATACTAATGATGAAGTTATTAATAGAAATATATGGTGCATAGACGCAAACAACTATATGGTTATGCAATGATGCAAAAGTTACCCTATAAGGATTTTGAGTTTTTTGCTACTACTACTCTAGATGTAATATTGAATACTCCAGATGATAGTGATCATGGTTACTATATAGTTTGTGATATTGATTATACTAATGAATGTAAAGAGAGAACAGAACAGTTAGCACTAATGCCTAATGAAAGAAATATAAATGATAATGAATTGGGATGCAGAGAAAGAGAGAAAAGTAAAGCAAGAACAGAGAAATTAATCTAAGACCTAAACAACAAAACAGAATATATGGTTCATTATAGGATGTTAAAGTTCTATGTTAAAATGGGAGTAAAAGTAACAAAAATACATAGAGTAATTAAATTTAAACAAGATTATATATGTAGCGATTATATACAAAAAACAATACAAATCAAAGAGCAACAGCTAAAACTGAAGCAGAAAAGGATGTAAGGAAATTAATGAATAACTCATTATATGGACGAATGTGCATGAATCCTCTACACTTCTTTCAAAGCAAGTTCTTGCAGATAATGAAAAGTGTAAGTAAACCAACATTTAAGAATATAACTAGATAGAGAGATTATAGCCAAATAGAATATATAAAGAAAAAAATAGAATATGATTCTCCAGTATATGTAGGTGTTAATATCTTAGAATTAAGTAAATTACACATGTATGATGTATTGTATAATATTCTACAACCATCCCTCAAAGATCTAACACTTCACTATATGGATACGGACAGTTTCGTATTAAGTTATAGTGAAGGTAAAGTTAGTGATGAGCATATGGACTTAAGTAAACTAGACATACGTATAAAAACTAATAATAAAGTCCCCGGCAAGTTTAAGCACAAGCTGGGAAGTGGGATTATTGAGGAATTTATAGCATTGTCCCCCAAAACATATAGCTTCAAAAATTATCCTAAAAACACTAAAGAAAAAGGAATAAAGAAGCATATTAATGCTAGGCACATAGATTATTATGATGCATTAATGAATAATACACAGAGAACAGTAGATGAATGTAGAATACAAAAAGTTGGTGATAACATGACAACAACAGAAACAAGTAAGATTAGTCTAAACTCATTTGATGATAAAAGATTTTATGTAAATAATATTAAAAGTTATCCTCATGATGAGAATCTATATCTATTCAAAAGAGATTTAATAAAAATGATCTACCAAGCATCAGTGAAACTGCTTCGCAGATCATTAGACGGAGACAAAGACCTACTGGTTAATAATATTCTAGAACTAACCATTAATGATGATAGAAAGTTAATTGAAGTTGCTATTATATTATATAACGAGCTTTGCTAATTTTTATAACGAATAATTATAGACCTAATTCATTCATTACATCCATATGGTTGATAGTTAGTATATTAAAAATCATTATCTGAGCCATATATTTTTCCATAGTGTCTCCCATGATTGTATTCCTATGTAGTGTAGCTCCAGCTATTATATTTTTATTATATTCTAGAAATTTTATTATCTTCCCAGCCCCTTCTACATATTTAGAATAAGTTGAAATTATTAAATCATCATGATTTGGTTCCTTAATATGATCAATAAACTTATCTATAGTATTACAACGTCTTTTACTTGCTAAACATCTTTTTAGATTTAGAGAGAAGCTGTTTTCATTATCCATTTTTTAATCTTATTATAATTTTTCAATACATATAAAATGACTAAACTAGATAAACTTATAGAATTAAACGATCTAGAAAAACAAAACAAAAGAAATAGGTTAGAAGATAAATTAAAACAACAAGAATATTATGGTGAAATAGAAGAGTCATTCGATCCTTTAACTAAAACTATCAGTGAAACTGCTTCGCAGATAAATGAAAACACTGAACGGAATCTAGCATTAAGTGAACAAACATTAAGAGCAATAGATTGGCAAAATCAAGAGCTAGATGAACAAACTAAGATGATTTGTGAAACTGCTTCGCAGATCGAGCAAGCTGGTTCCCAGTTTAATGAAACTGCTTCCAAGATGGGTGAAACTGCTTCGCAGATTCGTGAAACGTTAAAGGGGATCATAAGGCAGACTCAAGATATGGCACCATTTTATGTTGATACAAAAACAGCCAAACTTCTTCATGACATGGGGGCTCAAACTAATCCTCAACTAAAATTAGAACTCGTAGATTTACCTAGTAGGAGATATAAATTGAATGGTGTTGATATAACTCTAGAGCAGGGTGCATTTTTAGTTAGGGATAATGTATAAGAGTTTTCAGAAGGATTTACTGATTTTCTTACTAAATCAAATGTAACATATGATGATAAGGTTGAGGAAGATGAAAACAAAATTAAAAGGTTTTTAAAGGATTTTAGATATGATTTAGGAAAAGGGGACAAGAAAAGCGCGAGATATAGAGCAATAAAACGTATAATGGGGGTAAGATATGATATATTTGGCAGGGGATTAAATGGCAACCCAAATAATATAGTAGAAAGACTAGAATTATTAATATCAGAAACAAGAGCTGGTCATGATGGGTTATATGATGAAATGCTAGATATATCTAAGCAACTATTATCTATGAATATTATTAATCACGAGCAACTAGATAATTTTGTTTTTAATTATGGTAAATGAGCGAACCTATCAGGGAACCTGCTTGGCTAGCCACGAGCAGAGCTCGTTCGCAGATGACTATGTCCATAAATAAAACGATAGAAAAACAACAACAACAACTACTTTAGAAGCCCTCGAATAACAAAGTTTAGAAGAGAAAGAATAATACCGTTATATATAGATGAAACATGGTCAGCTGATTTAATTGATAAGTCATCTCTAAGTAAATACAATAATAATTATAAGTTTATATTAACAGTTATAGATATGTTCACAAAATATGCATGGGCTATTCCATTAAAGAATAAATCTGGTTTATCTATAACTAATGGTTTTAAAACAATCCTATCAAAAGGACGAAAACCAGAAAAGTTATGGGTAGATAGAGGTAGTGAGTTTTACAATAAAACATTTAATTTTTTACTTAAAGAATATGACACCGGCAAAGCCGCTTCAGGGATAGAGCTATATTCTACTTATAGTGATTTATAGGCTGTGTTTATAGAGAGATTCAATAGAACAATATTACATATAATAAATAAACCAATGTTCATCAACGGTGATGGTAATTGGGTAAATAAATTAAATGATGCTGTTGTAACATATAACAATAACATTCACTCAACAATTAATATGACACCAGTTGACGCTTCTAATAATCCTGATAAAGTTAAATACTATATCAGTGAAACTGCTTCGCAGATTAATTCTACCAAAGCAACACCAAAATTTAAAGTTGGTGATTATGTTAGAAATGCAGATAAACGTAATATCTTCTCTAAAGATTACACTTCTAATTGGAATAGAGAATTGTTTAAAGTGAATGAAGTTCTAAAAACACATCCACCAACATATAAAATAGAAGATATTAATGGAGAGATAATAGAAGGTAAATATTATGAACAGGAACTAATGAAATCCGAGTTTGATTTTGGATCTTAAAATAAGGTTTTGGAATCATTAAATATATTTCTTAATATAAATAATGTAACGAAATAGATTTAACCAACCGAAACGTCATATAGGGAATGGAAATAACTTAACACTAAGTAAGGCTCGTGGGTTATTCCTAGAAGATAATAATGATATTGATATGAAGGATACCTATAAAATTACAAATGTTCATCCTCCTAGAGATGAAAAAGATGTTGTTAATAAAGAGTATTGTGACAATAACTTATTATCCTCTTCTAATAAAATAGACATTTTAAGTAGAAACAAAACTGAACTAAGAAAGGGTGACTTTGATAAAATTACAACTAAAACATTACAACTAAATGAAACACAAGTTAATGAAGAACTAATTAATGAGTTTATTGAATCAACAAATGAAGTCAGAAATACTGTTAAGTTTTGTAATAAAGTTGCTGCAGATACTATCTCTAAATATAATCAATTAAAGCAAGAATTTGATAATAATAAATTTAATCAGAATATAACTAACATACACTTAGATGAAATGTTTACTAACGGTTGAGAAAAATGAAAGAATACAATAAATCTCTTAGAGGTGTTATAGTACAATACATAATTGCTATACTTTTACAAAGTAAGTTACTTGATAATAAAGAGAAAGACAGACTTGAGATGCATTATAGTTTTAATCAAGAAGATATAATGAAAGAAATAGAAAGAATTTTTACTAATTAAAATAACCAAATCTATGGCTAACCCAACAGCACCGAGTGAGAGATTACTATATCCCAACTTGTCATTCGTTAATGAACAATACATAAACGAAAAGATTCAAGCTAATAATAAATTTAACAACAATATTAACATTATAAAAGATAATAGAAATTATTATTAAACTGAAACTAATAACTACAATAAGAAGTTAAGTAGATATAAGAATTATATTAACATAGCTGAGATAACAGAAATAGTATTATCATCAATAGCAACAACTGCAACATCAACGTCAGTTTCATTAATAGGTATGGGATTCGCTTATTCTATACCAACAGCTTTTGCTACAGCAACTGTTTGTGGTTCATTATCAAAAACAATTAATACTAAAATTAGAAATAAAATTATAAAGTATTCACAAATGTATATTTTAAGTAAACAGTTTAGTGATAAGTTTAATAAACTATATACTAAATCAATGAATGATAATAAAATAGATAATGATGAGTATAATGAATTTGTTAAGTTATATGAGGATTATAAGAAGAACAAGAAAAAAAAGCTGAGTATTTTTTAGATTAAAGATATTAGTGCTTAATAATAACAATATTTTTAGTAATAATAATATTAGTATTAATATTTATCGATAAATATATAATCAAAATCATAGCTATAATCATAATCATAATCATAATCATAATAATAATCAAATAATTATCTTTTCTTTGTACCTAAGTATAACCCTCTTCCTTTTTGCACTACTTTTATACCTTCACCAGTAGTTGCAAATTTAATTAAATCAAGTGTAGCCGCTAGAGCTGCTTTTGGGTTTCAAGATGCAGCTGCACTTCCTATTTTACTTGCTATTTCTAATGATCTTACTGGATTATTAGCAACTTTCTTTCCAAAATTAACCGTACCTTTGCCAACACTTTTAAAGAAATCTTTAAGTCCTTCTGCTTCTATTGTTGCATCAGATACTGTCATTGATTTATTCCTTCTACATAAAACACAATTACCTTTTAACATTTTAGTACCTTTTGAAGTAATAGCTCCTCTTATATTAACAGTACCACTATGATGTCTACCTCCAACACAATATGAATTAGTTTTGAACTTTCTTAAAAGACTCATTTCTATATATAAAATATAATGGAAGTTAAAAAGTATAATCCTTTTGTTGTTATTAAACCCAAGCCTAAGATTAGGCCCAAAGCTAAGATTAAGCTTGAAGCTAGAGGCTTGGCTCTAGAGAATAAAAAAATTAGACATTATTTATGCTAAAGGTTTTGTTAATACTAATAAGAAATAGTTAGGTATTAACAAGAGTAACAATTAGAGCTGACTAGCTATAAGTATAAGTATAAGTATATGGTTATGTATATAATTATAACAATAACTATTTTATACTATAATTATAAATTATTGCTAGAGTTATACCTAAAATTATAATTATCGCTAGAGTTATATCTAAAATTATAATTATCGCTAGAGTTATATCTATGACTTAAATTATATCCATGACTTAAATTATATCTATGACTTAAATTATATCTATGATATTATATCAACCATCTTATTACCATCACTATTAACACTAATAACCTTTATAGTTAATACTAATGCATGACATATAACATCTACAACTGCAGCACTAAATTTAAAATTAAGTTGTATTGGTTGAGGACCTATATGATCCCGTTGATATCTAGTATCGAATACATATATTCTATAATTACTTTTGAATGTTCTATGATTTATATATGGTTTTATATTATGTGGTAGCCCATTATAATCTTTATTAAAGCTAACAATCTCTTTAAAAGCCTCATTATAATTATTGGTTCCATAATTAATATTCATTCTATCCTCGGGATAAAACTCACTACCAATCTTTTAATAAAATTCAGTAACATTCATTACATCAAATGTACTTGCATCATGAGTTTGTTCATTAACATTATTATTTTCAAAACCAACTATTATATATTGCGGTTTTTCCATACCACTTTCCATACCAAGATCAAACAAGAAGTTAGTAGCATTGGGCACATTCTTATAAAATGTCTTTCTTTCATAATAACTAAAGTCTACATTATTCTTTTTACTTAAACCCGTTTGTACAATAATTCTATTATCATTAGTAGGATCAATACTAGGTACACAACATGATATATCTCTAAATTATATATTACCATCATTGGCAACTGCACCAGGATTAGCATTAACTCTATATAGAGCTCTATCAATATTATTTCTTTTTAATAATAGTTTAAATCCTAAACCATATATAATCTTTTCTAAATCATTTACGAAACCAAATAGATCACTCATCTTAACCATCATATACATATGTCCTCGTTGTGCAGCAATATGGTCACCTTTAAGTTGACCCTCTCTATTGCCCTGATTTCTAACAGAACCACTCTCATATTCATCACCAGTACTAGTTAATAACTTATACATCAATAGATTAGGATGACAATGATCTATATATTCAATAGTCCTACCACCACTAGTTTCAAGCTTAATTGAACTAAACAATGCCATCATACCATAATTAACTATTCTAATATTAGCATCCTTAGCAAATACACCACCAGCATCATCTGATACAACAAACTCTATCTCTAGATATGAATCACGCAAATTTAAGTGATTCTCTTCTCTATTGAGTATGATATTAATGTTAGTATTAACCGTATTCATTGTTGCTAGATTATTAGATTTATATTTTATAATCTTACTTTTGTGTATATCATTATTATAACTATAAGTTGTATCCAAATTAAAATCCATTTTTATTAGATAAAAAATGACAGACAACTTGATATTATATGAACTACAAAACATACATGAAGCTTTAACTAAAACTAAAGAAGAGTGTACATTTAACTTTAGAATGATAAAACCAACAGAAAATTTTAACTTTAGTGAACCTATACTTAATACAACAAAACCAGATTTAATTAGATTATCTGTTTATAATTCAATGTTTAATGTGAATAGGAGAAATAATCAATTCTTATATGCTAGTACTGTTATAGAAGATGATGAAGCTTTACCTCGGGCTCTGAGCTCTGACCCTAACCTGAACCCTATCTCTACCTCAAGCCCAAATATTACATCTATACTTAATAATAATTATAAAGGAATCCCGTTGCTATATTCAACTATTACACCGGGAGCATATGAGTTAACTGATATAGCAGAATTAATAAAAGAAGAAACTGATGGTAATGTTATAATAGAACCCGATAAGAATACGATGAAATGTTTAATGGAAATAAAACGAGGAGCACTCAGCTTTGATATAGAAAACTCACTAGCCTTATTACTAGGATTTAGAAAAATAATTTATAAAAAAGGTAGATATAAATCTCAGAAAATTATTGATATTATGGGTTCTAGTACTATTAACATTCATTGTAATGTGATATCTGGAGCTAAAGATAATGGTAAAGTTACAGACATACTATATACTTTTAATCTAACTGAACCACCAGGTTACTTGATAAATATTATACCAACTAATATCTTATATCAAAATGTAACTAAAGATAGAATAGAACATATTGAATTTCATATTAAAGATGAGCATGGAAGACCTATAGATTTTAATGGTGATGTATTAAGTTTTACATGACATCTGTGTTAACAACTTCGTTCATCTGATTTACATCTGATTTACACTTACACTTATCTGGGAAGCAGGTTCCCCCGATACTTGTACTTACACTTATCTACGAAGCAGGTTCCCTGATACTTGTACTTAGACTTAGACTTATCTGCGAAGCAGGTTCCCTGATACTTAAACTAAACTACAAAACTCTCCAATCCCAATTAATTCTTAGTTTACCATTAATATTTTTATTTTTAGTTATATCAATGACAATATAATTATAAGGGTCTTTCCATACCTTATTACATATATCAGCAAAATCATTATAACTAAGTTCAACATTATCAAAGAAATCTTGATATATCGATGCTAAGATTTTACCTCTCTGTTCAAATAAAATTAATAGATTACAGCTCTCTCTAACACTCTCTCTGCCTATCCAGAGAGAACAGGTTTTGATTAAGAGATATCATATTACAGTTATTATGTCTACTTCTACAAAAGTATTCATTAACAACTGGTTCTTTGGCTCAAACATCATCAAATATCATTAGTTTCTTTAAGTCTTTGGGTAGTTTATCGGGAGATGGTAAATCTTTTATATCTTTAACAAATTCAACATCTGCTTTGGGGTTTATTCTTTCTATACCATGGTACTGATCACCAGTAGGTCAAATGATGTATAGCTTATCAAAGTATATACTAGCTAGAATTAGTTTTTCTAATAAGAATGTCTTACCACATTCACTAGGACCAGATATTATACATCTAAAGTTATCTGGGAATGCGGCTTCAGTAATTTTATCATCATCATTTAGCCATGAATATAGATCATCATTTATGTTTACAGATATCGGTGGAACCGCTTCACGGATATTATTAATAGGACTATGGGACTTCGTCCATGTTTCACCATTACTAATGCTATTACTATTGCTATTCCTATTAAATTTACTCCTTTGATATTTTTCATCAAATAGATCTGCGAAGCAGGTTCCCTGATATACAAAATTATCTCTATCATTATCATTATCATTATTAGCAAAGATACTTCGTAGATCATTATCATTAACATTATCATTATCATTATCATTATCATTATCATTATCATTAACATCATCATTATTAGCAAAGCTACTTCGTAGATCTTTATCAATGACAATATCACTGTCATTATTAGCAAAGTTACTTCGTAGATCATTATCATTATCACTAACATTAACATTATCATTATCATTAACATTATTAGCAAAGCTACTTCGTAGATCATCTGCGGAGCAGGTTCCCTGATTAACATTATCATTAACATTATCCTTATCTTTATCACCACCTCTACTACAATTTAAACAAGAACACTCATTATATATTCCTGGATATTTACATTGATTAACTAGAATATTCAAAGCACTTTTAATTCTAAATCCTCTATCAATAAGATAGATCATATATAAACAATAAGCCCCACAATAAGATTCATCAAATTGTTGTATTTTCTCATTAGAGCCTAGATCAACATATTCTTCTAAAAAAAGGTGGAGTTTCTACACCAAAACTATCAAAGTAATATGTTGGACCACCTTCTCTTCTTATAACTAAAACCCAATGTGTACCTTCAGTTGGATGTAGAGTTACAATAATGTTAGAGTTAGGTTCACTTATCATTTCTGGTTTATCATCTCTCATTACAATCTCAATTGGTGTTATACTTATATCTTTACCTATATCTTTTATTCTGATATCACTCATAGCATTATTATCAATATTAAATTTATTATTGAATTCCTCAAAAGTTAGGATGAGCATTTTTATATAATAAATTTATTAAATCTAAGTCTAATTATAAGTCTAAGTCTAAATCTAAATCAAATCTATATTTATTATATAAAAATGGAATCAGGTAGTGCAGTTTTTATTTTTATTATTATAATTGGAATTTGTTATATAATATATGATTCAAGACCAAGTAAATATACAAAACTAGAAGAAAGCTTTGGTGGATTTATGAATAGGAGTCTAGTTAGATTTGAATATGAAAAGTCACCATTACATACTATTGTTTATGGTGGAACTGGTACAGGCAAAACATATTTTATTAGACAATATTTAAAATTATACTCAGTCCCAAAGCAAGAACAAAACCAAAACCAAAACCAAAACCAAAACCAAAACCAAGACCAAAACCAAAACCAGGACTAAGCTAAAAATATGGTGGAACATGGTCAAATAACTATAGTTATAGTTTGTAAAGATGACAGAGACTGGATAGATCCTGAGTCTAATAACTTTTATACTGGGTTTAATAAATGTGATATAAATATGATCACAAAAAATAATATGCATAAATTTCAAAATTGTGTAATAGTACTTGATGATATGGGTGATAGGTTAAATAAGGATATAGGTTATTATTTTACTGAAGGTAGACATTATAATATTCAAATGATTGTAATGTGTCATAAACCAGCTCAAATAATTAATACAGCAAGAATGAGTTGTGATACTATTTATTTAACAACTTATAATGGACCTGACCTATTTAAAAACTTTAATGAGATATATAAAAGTGAACATGACTTCAATAAAATAATAAGTGAATTAAATAGTAACTATTATAATTGTACAGGTGGAATGTCAGATGAACTTCGTTATCGTATAATTAAATATAATAAAAAGGACAATACTTTTATTATTATTAGTAGTAATAGAACAATGTTATATGATTCAAGAGTTGGTTTCCTTGATTTAAAAGCTCTTAGTTTAAAAGATGATTTAGAAAGAGAAGATATAAATAAACTTACAGCATATATGAAACCACTAATGATTAATGCAACAGATAGAAATGTTATTAATCATGATAATTATCAGTTTTATTGCAATAAACTTCTTTTTTTAAAAATATTAAAATACAGAATGATGTTCTAACTAAAGAAATGATTTTGGGAAAGGGTATGAAAATTTTATCAAATATTGGTGGAATTGTAGGCGCAGGTTTATTTATATCTAATTGTTTTTATCCTAATTCAATATCAAGAAATGCTGGAACTGTAGCAATGGGAGCAAGCACAATTTTGAGTAGAGTAAATACATTAGTTAATGTTGGATATGGAGAAGAGTTCGAAGGTGAAACACGAAGCAGTTATACTGATAGTGAAACATGGGCAAAGCCCAATCTGCGAAATACAATACAAGAAGAATATATAAATCAGTGTAACTATGACTTCGTCAATGAAGAGATGGGAATTTTGAATAGAAAGGAAGGAAAGTTTTTAAATTAACTATATATAAATAATGGAGAATTTAGAGAAGAGATTATAAATATTTTTAAAGTTAAAAAAGAATTAGACCTTGATTTGATCTTAGATAAGAGATGTAAAACTAATACACTCAATACTTTAGGAAATAAATATTTAGCAGAGTGTATCACATCTAAAGATAATACTAAAGATTTAATTGAAATCATTAAATTTTACCCCGCGAACGGATGAAGTCCATGGTAAACCAAGTAGTTCCACTGATTGACAAAGTCCTGTGATTAGGTAATTATTAAAGTTTACCCTATTATAAATGATTTTAAAATGTTTAGAGTGTAACTATAAATGTGGAAACATTGCTGTTTTAAAATATCATTATGAATCATTTCACAAAGATGAAACTGATAAATGTAAGTGTGGTAATATAATATTAAGTGGTATTTGTGCCAATGATTTTTCCCCATGGGGTTGTTCTTTAAAAAATGAATCTAGCTCTAGTTCTAATTCTAATTCTAGTTCTAATTCTAATTCTAGTTCTAGTTCTAACCCTAGTTCTAATTCTAATTTTAGTTCTAATTCTAATTCTAATTCTAGTTCTAGTTCTAACCCTAGTTCTAATTCTAATTCTAGTTCTAACCCTAGTTCTAGCTCTAGTTCTGGTTCTGGTTCTGGTTCTGGTTCTATCTATGATTATAACTCTAACTCAAATCCTAACCCCAACCCTAACCCCAACCTTATCCCCAACCCTACCCCTAAACTTATCCCTAACCCTAACCTTAACCCCAGCTCAGAAGTATTAACTAGATGTTGTAATAAGTGTAATTATATAAAACCACTAAATATATAACTAACTATATATAATACATAAACCCCTTTACTATATAACACTAACTATATTTAAACCCCATTTTGATGAGGGTAAGTATACATGTAGAAGTTGTACTTCAGCTAAAGTTAATTGTCCATATTGTACTTCTGTTGTGAGATATGATGGGATACGGGCTCATGTAAAGAAACAACATCCAGATATAGAATTGACTAGAGGATTTAGTAGAAATCTGCAAAGCAGGTTCCCTGATATAACTGATCGGTGTAACCACTTCACGGATAAAACAATTAATCCTAGTTGGCAAAGTCCTAGAGCTGTAAGTCTTTTAGTTATTAACCAAACAGAGGATCTGCGAAGCAGTTTCACTGATAGTTGTTCATGTAAATACTATAATTTTGTATTATTTCTTATTAATCATGGAATAAATATAGAACAAATAAAAGAAAATGTAAATTTATTGAAAACTATAGATAATTTGAAATAAAAAGTATAAAAAAATATAAAAATATCAAAAAAGAGGGATTCACTCTTTAAAAGCGAAAAAGAGCGATCTTTGCTACTGGGGATCACTCCGAATAAGAGTGAATCACTCTTAAAGAGTGAAATGTAAATTTTGCTTTGAGTTTTGATTTTTTGTTTTTATTTTTGATTTTAATTTTAATTTTTATCAAATTTAGAGCTAATATATAGTAGTGGATAAAACAAGGGATTCAACAAACAGTAAAATTTAGCCCGATTCGACATGCGCGATTAGCGTTAGGTGAAAGGGACAAATTTTACTGGTGGTTGAATCCCTTGTTTTATCCACTACTCATAAAAAATGTTTTAGTCGAATTATTCTCATATTTCTTTCACAAAACTACAATGAATAGGACAGCTGCGGCCTGACCGTTTTCAGCTTTGTGGAAACTAAAAGCTCTCTAAATACTGTGCTATATCACAAACGAAGTGTTACCTTAAGTGGGCGGCAAGTTTTTCCTCCTCCATTTTTTTCGTTACTACTAAGTGATCACGAGCAACGAAAGTAAAGAGAAAAATTCCAAAAACTGTTTCATAGTGTCCCAGAGATTTTCTCAGGTAGTCTGCACTTTGTGCTTGTGGAGTGTTTCTGTTCGAGTTTCAAGCTACCCGGAAACGGAACAAAAATATAGTTTATAATATAGAGATATAGTTTCGTATACATACAGGGAGATTGACGACAAACAGCAAGATAAACTAAAAATTCTCAGAACTGAAGAAAATTTCGTTTATCAAACAAACTTTATCATTTTAAAATGGTAATTAAATTCGGGAAAAAAATGCTGAAGATGGTAGTATTAGCAACAGCCTTTGAGAAAAAAATGGTCAACTTAAATAGTTTTAACCAGTACCCAAGGACACGCCATTCCTCTAAACTTTCAAAACATCCTCGTTATCTTGGTTTCTTCACCTCAAGTGGCTGCAACGCAGATTAAACAGTTGTTTTGCAAAAATCAGTTGTAAAAGTTTCCCTTTACCAGATTGGCAAAAAATGAATTCAGAGCTCCGGCAGTTCAATAATCTAATGGCTGAAATAAAATCTCAAAAGCCATTAGCTTCCATCAGACGATTCAAAAGGAGGAATTTTAATTTAAAAGATAAAATAGGAAACAAAACTGTCCTAGAAATCCTGAACGAAGAACCACCGGAAGCCTCAAAATTGACTAAAAGTTACCTAGTCGTAGAGAATATTTCAGCCTCTCCTTAATACTCTATTCTCTTCGAAAAATCGACAGTCAAATCATCAAACGCGCAGACTCGTGGAACACGTGAAAGTCATTGCACTACCGGTCTTGATACTGATGAGTTGAGACGCGGTCTTTGACAACTTTTGGACAAGAACAATACAATCTTCGTGAAAGCGCTGCCTGGTTCACATAACGGTTGGCTACGGAAAATAGTGAAGAAACGTTTGCACTGTTTAATGTTTGTAGAATTATATCATTTGATAAATGTCCAAACGTGAGACCGATAGTGTTAGTTAGGTTCTCAGGCAAGTTATTGTGAAAACAATAGTGGACATTTTGTTCTAATGACCTTAGGCAAAAATAAGCAGCCTTGACTGGATGGGCCGAAAATGAGCAATCGAACAAGCTATAGACGAATCGAGAGAGAGTTTCCGATTGTTGCAAAAAATTGAGAACCCTAATAAAAAATAAAATGTTCAGAACTTCCGTAGAATTTTCCTCAACACCTTTAAAGCTATTCACAAGTCCTATGTTCTGCCCACTTTCTTGTACGTATACGGAACAATATTGCTGTCGAACGAGGTCAGTACTCAAGGCGAGCCGATTGCAATGGCAATTTATGGAAATAGCACCCTGCCTTTATTATCTTTGATATCCCAAGTAGGCGTTTTGCAGAAATGGTATGCGGATAAAAGCAATGCCGCAATCGCCCTCTCATTGCTTTGTGCTTTGATTGATAATCTAAAAGGAGGACGGTTTAAACATTTGATACAGTGTAAACGCTCAGAAATGATGGCTGATTACAAAACCACATCTGAAGGAAAACACATGATATGTATCAGGACACTGAGTTTGAACTCACATTAAGGAAAATTGTTTTAGGCTCAGTTTGTGGCTCAGGCGACGCTGACTCAAATTAAATTGACTCAAATTAGATCTGCAAATAAAACAAAATCTGAAAAAAATGCTGGATCGTCTCAGCAAAACGCGTATACCTCATTCGCCCAGGAGTTTAAAACACATTATCACTTATATGTCGAACCGCACCAAAAACCTAGCCTTTTTTAATAATGAATAACCTCACATATCCAAAAAGAACATTAATATCAATTACTGGAAAGTAACTCTAGAGTAGAGACAATTTCTTTCTTTAAACCAGTGCTTGCGAGGTTTTAATTTTTAACTGCCCATCAATTTCTCCCGCGGTAATATATATTGGCGTCAAATTGCAGACTGGCTGATAAAAAGATCTGAGTGCAAAAAAAAACCAGATGACCTGAAATCATAGAGAAAGCCAAATAAAAAAAATGTTAGCTTTTCTCAAAAAATCTTTCAAATTCAGAATAATTTTTTACTCTAGCTTCTGAAAGTTCTTTGAATTGGATAACGCACCTCCACTTTCAAAATATCATTTCGATCAAAGCAGAAAGTTCAGTGATGTTCTTTGCCTGAGCTATGGATGGAACATAAAAATGTACACTGCAAAAATGCGGTAATAGTTTCTAACTATCACATGCCTTCGATTGCAAAAAGAGTTGGTATACAGAGTTGCGTCACAATTAAATTAGAGAAACTGCTGCCAGTCTCGTAGGCGAAAGTATGCCATGATTTACAGATTGCGCCCACAATCAGCCGCCGACTAACAAGATCTTCTCGAATAAGGCAACCACTCTCGATGGTGATGCAAGTGAAAGTCTTGGCATCAGCACCAAAGTTCTATTTTTGTCCTTGTTACTAGTATTGTTAATACAGTTGTTATTATTATCATTATTATATACTATTATTATTTTTATTATTATTATTATTATTATTATTATTATTATTATTATTATTATTATTATTATTATTATTATTATTATTATTATTGTTATTATTATTATTATTATTATTATTATTATTATTATTATTACTATTATTATCATTGTTATTATTATTATTGTTATTATTATTATTATCTTTATCATAATTATTATTTTTTTGTTATTATAAATATCATTTTTTTTATTCCTATTATTATATTTAATATTTTTATAGTTATTATTATTGTTATTAATATTAATTTTGTTATAATAATTATAAATATTATTATTATTATTATTATTATTATTATTATTATTATAATATTATTATTATTATTATTATTATTTTTATTTTTTATTATTGTTTTCATTATTATATTATTATTATAATTCTTATTTTTACTTTCATTATTGTATTTTTTTAATGTGTTTATTATCAAATTTTTTATTTCTCTTATTATTTCCATTATTATTATTGTTTTTATTATTATTGTTATTATGATTATTTTATCATTACTACTATTAATATTTTTATTATTAATATTATTATTATTAATAATAAATCGCAAATCCACTAAAAAGGACCTATCAACAAAGAAAACTTACCAAATGCTCCACCATCTCCTGCACTCGAAAAACAGCAAATTCTAGACTCACTAAGCAAAAACTGCAGCTCTAAGACAAACCAAAGCCTTTGAACTGACCACAAGCCCCATTAAAATTCAGGCAGTCAAAGAAAAACCCAACACAAAAGTATACAAATACCGTTCTCCAGCAAAAACAAAACCCTATATTATACAGACTTCCTCTTTGGCCGCTGACTTCCTGTCCCCTCACCCAACTGGACAAGGTAACACAATTTCCACAATCGCCAAATCCATTAAGCTGCGCAACCCCCACAAAGACAGAGCCAAATCAACGGCAGAGAAACCCATCGTAGAAAATATAATCTCACAACTCCCACTTTCACCTACGCAAAACGCGACAAGAATTATTGACTTTGTTAACATTTCCGACAGCACCCCACCAGGAGAAATACACACTCTGTCAATAAACCCCCTACAACAAAATTCGGCTGATCCCGTGTAATCTTGTCATCTGACTCTCAAGACTCTTTCGTCTTGTTCCACACAGCATCAGTGAAATCTTACCCCACAATGGAAGGCCAACAGGACAAAGTGAGCGACATGGACTGCTCCAATGCTAAATCAGTTACACGTGGCGAACAATCAGAACAGCTGCCAGTCGACCCCGATATAGACGATCAGTGAACAACTCATCAGCAAACTGATGACCTCCCTAGGGAGAGTGTGGCGGGCTGATGGCTCACAAGCAACCAAGTGCCTAAACTTGTTGTTATAAACTCTTCATAAACTGGTAAACTTATTGTATATATATATATAAACTTATTGTATATATATATATATATATATATATATATATATATATATATATATATATTTATATTCATCGTCTTTAATTTTTTCCCACGCTCATTATGTTCGTGTTTGTTGCCTGATATAACCAAACTGTCATTTGCAAGTTCCAAACGGAACAACAGTGATGAGCGCACATGGTGTCCCAACAGCCTATTGAAAAGTCCAGTTAATTCTTATTGCGCTAGTCTTTTCTGAGCCTCTTACCGTTTCTCTCTCAATCTACATTGTTGATAAATTGTCAACACAACGTGGCGCAGTCAGCTGCAGTACCCATTATACGACCCCCAGTAGGAGTACCCTTCTTCCAGGAAAGCAGTATGGACCCCCAATAGAGTGGCCTGCCCAGGCGCAGGCGTACAACCTAAAACTCACAATTAAGGCGAAAGAATCCCTAAATGTGGACTCCCTGCTTCGGCAAAAACCTGAGATAAAAGACTTATTTTACCCAGATGAACCAACATACGTGCCTCCCGCATTAAATAAAATCAAAATCGATTGAGGGAATGAGTGCAAAAGCATAGAATTCAACGACCCATCGTCGACGGCATCCCTTGGGACACGAAATTTAAAAGCTTCTGTTATCTAAGTTTATGACCCAAAGGACAACGCATTTACCATCAGCGTTACCCCTGTTGAATTAAAGACAGCAACACAAACTTCAAACTTGCCCACAAACGTTACACTTCATTCACAAGCCCTCGAAACAAAACGTATGACCACTTCCTCATGTTTACATGTACACAGAAGGACTGCGAGTAACTGTGTAATTTTCACTGTCGACTGAAAACTCCAGGTTCCAAGTGCCAACTGAGAACTGCAAAAAACGATCTGATCAAAGATCATTTTTTTGCATTCATGTCCAACTCTGAAATCCATAGAGACCTCCTGATGGAGTCAAGTACAACCAACAGGTACTCCAATTCACTGTGAACCGAGGAAAGAGGACATCCCGAACTGCCCCAGCGTGCTCACATGGCGGTCCGGAAACAACCATCCCAACGGCAAGCTCCCTTCTCCAATCCTTGCAGAACATGCGGAGTACAGTTCACCCCAGAACATTTATTAGTTTGTCCCGATAAAAAGTACAGTGCATCTTATGCAAGAAGATTGGCCAGAATGCTCTGGAAGAGCCAACAAAACCACTCCCAACGGAACATAACTCAACCAATCCCACAACCTGCCCATGAATTTGCAGTATCAGAGAAGGATCCATCATATCAACATCTTCAACATTCGAACAAATCGCTCTAACGGAATCCTCCCATGCTACACTTGATCCCGAAAACACCTACTACGTCCAAAAAAATCAATAATTATAACATGGTCAAATTCTTAAATCCCAAAAACTCCATCAATTGCTCCCCTTCAATGTTTTGTCTACAACTAAAACACGAAATATGGACTCAGAATCAACCAACACTAAAATGGACTGGATAGCCGACACAGAAAGCCCAAAAAGGTTCGTAAATAAAGACCAAGCGCTGCTTATTCTCCAAAATTGCAACGAATCAAGCTGACAACATCCGAACAGCAACCCCCAAAACATCTTAGGCGTAATACGACTCAATCCCGAATCGGGAAACTGAGAGCAAAAAATGACGAAAACTTGGTATAGAGAGCACCCACAGTCAACCGACGGGGAAGAGATATCCTGGCCCAACTAGATTTCACCCTATCCCAACGATAATGTAGGCACGTAAACCATATTCAACAAGACCATACCTTTCCAGTTACGAATAATTAAAAAATTGCCACACTTATGCTCATGAAAAGCAACTCAAAAAACCATATCGCAATATCCACAATCAAGCCGGATGTAAACCAGTCCCAACACAAAGGACGCCGAGTCCCCCTGCATTTAACTGACAAAGCCAACAAAGGAATAAAACACCTCGACACTAAACAAACTATCAAATTAGAAAATTTTTCAGTCAATCTTTTCATAAATGTAAAACATGACAATTTCATCAAAATTGCCTTCCACTCAAAATTATTAGACAACGCGATCGAAAAAAAAACCAAAAGCAATTGCTTGACACGATTATGGCTCGGTTGCCAAATACATATCTGAAAACAAAGATTCCCCAAGGACTTTCTTTTTCAGCAAAATAGACCTAAAATACGCCTACAGCCAAATCGCTCTACCTCCGACATCAAAAGACACTGCAATTTTGATATCCTTGGAGGAAAAACTAACAGGAACCTACCAATTTGTTAATCGGTTCTATAGGCTGTCGTACAAACCGGCAACCTTTCAAAAAATATTAGAACAAACTCCAGATAAAATTCACAATAAATTCATATTCTTAGGTCATCTACTCATACAAACGAAAAGCTCAATCCAACAAAACTAATCAAATAAGGGCCTGATTCTTAATTGCCCTAATTCAGATGAATTAGCTAAAAAAAACTGAAAAATTCGAACTAGCCAGACCCACAATAATTTGGCTCGGGTACAAATTTACCCAAACGTGCATCTCTTCAACAGTAATGTAAACGGGCTCATTTTCAAATTTATTCCCAACCTCGCAAGCGTCTTATGCAAGCAAATTCCTTAATAATGCAGAACAAAAAGACAGCTCAAATAAGTTAGAACTAGTAGCTTTGTTTTTGGCTTGAAATCACTTCAAATATCACCAATAAGGCACAATTTTTGACTTAATCACAGATCATACAGCACTCCTTTCGGCACTAAAATCTATCAGTTGCAATAAAGCTAGCCAAAGCATATTAACCAAATGGGTAGACAGACTATTACCCTTTACTTTCTCATTAAACCGTATCCCAGGAGAAGAAATGGGATTCAGTGAATGTTTAAGCAGAAAGATTCTCTTCGACTCAACTCTTTTAGTAAAGGGGACGAACATTTTGTGGAGAAAAGGGTTAAAGAATTAACTTTCACTCTACTCGAAGAAAAGAGCACACAAATTCAAAAATCAAGACGCGCCATTCGGACTCATGCAGCAAACAAATTATGTAACAAAATACGCTGCACACTCACACAAAAGAACGAACTCATTTGCCAAAACTCCGCATCAGTCGCTCACAAACTTTTCCGTTCATTTCACTTCCAACACAAAATTTCAAAGCAAATTTCACGTAGTAAACCGCAATAAACTTTTACTCAACACAATTGATGTCTGATTTAGTGACTGCAACCAAGCCCCTAACATTCCCAAAACTACGTCTTTCTCCCCGCCAAACTCTTCCAATTCTGTTGCTATGCCAAACTGACGAAACTCATCCAACTTGCAAATTAGATTTAGACCGTACTCTTTTCGACAACTATTTACAACCACATTTTCCGAATTTTAAAATGAATCCCCACCAGACTACAGATTTAATCTCTCACGTGTAATCGGTAAAGAATTCCTGGCTGAGACCACCCTGAGGGATGAAAACCTTCAAGCAATCATTACACTCTGTAAAAGCCGAGACTTGGATAATCTAAGATTGCTTAGCAAATATTATTACAACTTACAAAATGACCTCAACATTGCCCCGTCGGGATGTCTAATTATGATAGAAAATTGGTTATTCCTTACCAACTCCAGTTCTTGGTGATAAATGCAGTACACAGGACCCAACCGGAACAAAATGAC